>NC_140626.1:35612441-35712441 GCF_057382275.1 Copadichromis virginalis
TATCCCAATTCAGGGTCTGCAGCCTTAACGGTCCATAAGGGCCGCGTACTTAAAGACCGCTAAGGCCGGAAGTGCGAGGCTTGTGAAATGGGACAGTCTAGCCTTCGTTGCGCTGCCCAGGTTGCCTAGCAACAATGATACTAACAGCTGGAAACGTTTCATACAGCTTTGTTTGACAGAAATGAAGGAGAAAATCTTTTGTTCATGTGTTTGTTTGTTTCTACATGAACTTTGATCATTCTCTGATTAAGCTCAGCTATTGAACGGCGTATATTTTAAAGTAAAGGCTTTAAACCAAGTTAGCACAAACGTCACTAATGTCACATAACTTTGGCCAACAGTAATGTTTTAATGTTCTTCGTTATTAAACATTTGCACATAAATAAGTGACATAATATTCAGTACTTACTTAAAGTTTACTCTTCGGCCGCCCCTCATCCGCCGGTTTTTTTCAGCAAAATTATCCACACCCACCGCGCTGCTATGTGTGACCTCTGTGTAGTGTCTTCACAACAAAAAGGCAATGGTTAGAATGCTCTCTTTTTAATGTCGTGGGCAATCAGCACAAAATCTAAACGGGAAAGCAACAACAGAGTTAGCTAACTATGCTCCCATTTTGTTTCCTCTCCTCACAATAAAGAAATCTCACATAAACGTGCACTCAGTTCAACATAAAGACTGGAGAAATGACCCGCAACAAATGATGTATAAACAACAGAAATAATCGGGTCAGACTGTATTACTTTAACAGCCTGCGATATGATTTTTCCTCCCCACAACATTTGCGCATTCCTTACCTCGCAGGAATCCTCCATTATTCTGAGGATTACCCAGAATCCCTTGCCCTTTGTGAATATTGCAGGGTGACTTTTTCGACAGTAGGTGGCGCCAATGTCCCATTTAGCGGGATTTAACTTCAACTCTATTTAACTATGTTACATATGCATTCTGGGATATGTTGGGCCACGAAGTCTACACTGCCACGTCCTTAAAATTCAGGGAAATGAAGGACGCATTTGAGGGCCGCATTTCGAGCAGCCTTTGAATTGGGACAGCCTTCGTCGCGTCGCGGTGATTTAACCGGCCTTAAAATGTGGCCTTTAAGGCTGCAGACCCTGGATTGGGATACAGCCAGAGTCTGTGAATGCAGACTGATAATGCTCCACAAACCCACCATGGTGGACGTCAAAACAGTGGGTGACACCACAGTCGAGTGTGAGTGGGTCATTCATCCCACGGCTGTCATACAGTGGCTGCTGCAGTGGCTGTGTGGACACTGAGGATAAAGGGGGGAGCTCCAGTCCGCAGTTTGGGATCCATGTCCCCACAAACATCTCAGGACCTCTGACAGGATGAAGGAAACCTAAAATCAGACATCTTAACGGGAAGCGTCTGTGCACGGATCGGGGTTTAAAACGCAGGAAGCGTTTCCACGGCGTGTGTCAGAATGAAACCGATTCTGCGTTCAGCTTTCATTAATGTGAAACTGGAGCCGCTTGCTGTGTGAATAATGAGAGAAAATTCCTCCTGCTCGGGGATCAATGGAGGAAGCGGCGAGCTCAAGTGATGCTCATAACTGCACATTTCATCTATTGATCAGCTGCTCTATTGGAGCCAATCAGCTGAGGCTCTGAGTAAATGAATTAAACGTGTGTGTGTGTGTGTGTGTGTGTGTGTGTGTGTGTGTGCGTGTGTGTGTGTGTGTGTGTGTGTGTGTGTGTGTGTGTGTGTGTGTGTGTGTGTGTGTGCGTGTGTGTGTGTGTGTGGTCCCCCGGGCTTTATTGAAGGAGGAGGTTACAGCTGTGGCTCAGTGGGCAGGATCGATGGAGGAGGAGGAGACAGGCGCTCCTCTGCCTCCCGCTTCACTTCAGAGTACAGAGACAGGAGAGGAAACATGGGCACCAGGAGCACGCTGACCAGAGGCAGGCTTTTATTTTGAAACGTCTCTGGAACAGCTCTCCACAGAAACACTTTTATTTTGTAGATTTAATTTCATATTTAAAGAAATAAAGATGACCTGCTCAAGGATCGTGATAATTAACCGACTG
Source organism: Copadichromis virginalis (assembly GCF_057382275.1). Lineage (NCBI taxonomy): Eukaryota > Metazoa > Chordata > Actinopteri > Cichliformes > Cichlidae > Copadichromis > Copadichromis virginalis. The sequence goes on from NC_140626.1 coordinate 35,614,490, forward strand.
ATGCTCGGGGTCGTTGTGGCGATGGGGATGGTCCAGGTGGAGGCAGCACGGGTGGTGAGCGGTGAGTACTGCAGTAATCCAATTACTTTTTAAACAGTGTGGCTCTTTTGAGGCGTGAAAAGTTTCCATGTTACAGAAACCTCAGTGTTGCAGCTCGCAGCGGCGCAGGCAGCAGCTCATCCTGCTGCACTTCATGTTTTCCACTCTGAAGGAAAACCAGCAGCACTGGTTTAAGTGGAAATACAGTTAAACCAGTGAAAAGAACCATTAATGTAGTGAGATATGTGACGTGTTCCCAGAGAGTCATTCACTGAAATCTGTCAGCCTTACAGGGATGCTCGTCCACCAAAGTACAGCCACATGTGTGGTGTGTGTGTGTCTGTGTACACGTCTGTGTATATGTGTGCATACCTGTGTGTATAAATGTGTGTCTACGTGTGTGTATAAATGTGTGTCTACGTGTGTGTATAAATCTGTGTATACGTGTCTGTGTGTATGTGTGTTTATATGTATGTGTCTTTATACGTGTACGCATGTGTGTATACGTGTGTGTATACGTGTGTGCGTGTGTGTCTGTGGCTTTGATCACATTAAAGAATTTCTGACCTGTGCAAACATCATCTGACTGTGATCAGAGAAATGAAAGAGCTTTGTTCTTCTGTCAGGGTGAAACGTGACACCTGATCGAAGTGAGGATCGAGTCACACAAACCACTGCGAGTATTCAAACCATCGCCTTCATGGCAATGATGACACGCGGCCATCAGCTCAGATGCCTTCAACAGATTCGATAAAATAAACTTCACTTTGTGTCATATTTGTTGTCTGTTTGAGTCCTAGCTGATTTTCTGTAGACACTCACTACGACTGCTTCGTGTGTACATCTGGAGCTCCTGCAGATGTCAGAATACAGATGCAGCAGACAGATTGAGGAGGGGATAGGAGGCAGCCGCCCACAGCCGGGCGTGCTCGTACACACTCTTATGTGCGTTCTTGAAGCCGATGTTTTCAAGGTTTAGTAAAAATTTAAAAAAAAAAGATGGGAGGTGAAGCAGAGTGCAGACTGAAGGTTCAGGGGACAGAGGAGGGGCGATGTGGGATTTGCAGGCCTACCACTGGGTGGTGTGTCTGGTGTAAGGTTTGCAGGTTTGTAATGGGTCATGTGGCCAGCTGATGTTTCAGAGATCTGTTCGATTTATCAGGGGAGCAGCTAAAATACCTGAACCACAGGCAGCAGGAACGGGTGGAGGAACAGTGGGTGGAGGGATGGGTGGAGGGCGGGCTGACAGCAGACAGATATATATGGAGCTCTTTAGTGGCTTTAACAGTAAAGTGATGATGGTGCAGAAGACACTCCAGCTAATCACTTAAAGTAGTGAAGTGTGTGTGTGTGTGCGCAACAGTGATTAACACACTGTTGTGCGCACACACACACACACACACACACACACACTCAGTGCTGCTCTGATGCATCTTCCTGTGGGCGGGGCTCCATGTCTCAGGTCAGACAGTGTGTGTGGGCGGGGCCGAGCGTCCCTGCTATAAGATGGCGTACTTCCATGACGTGTCGAGCCGCGTCGCCTTCAGCGAGGCGCGTCAGGCCTGCGAGATGGACAGAGGAGCGCTTCTCAGCATCGAGAGCTCGACGGAACAGCGAGACATCGAGCACCTGCTGCAGGTGAGACCCACACCTGGTTCTCTCTAGACCCTCCCCTCCTTTTTCTGTGACCCTTTCTCCTTGTTTTTGTTTCCAGGAGCTGCGTTCAGGTGCGGTGGACAGGGCAGGAGGGGGCGGGGGCATAGCTGACGGGGACTTCTGGATCGGCCTGACTCGGGTGGAGGGAGTGGATCAGACTCAGTCGGAGCTCAGCAATGCCTTAACTTCCTGTCCGCAGCTCTACCAGTGGACCGACGGCAGCGTGGCCTCCTTCAGGTGAGCGTGATGTCAGAGCTGTGTCAGGTGACTCCCGGCATGTTTTACTAAAGGGGGTGGGTTGGGCTTAACCAACTGTGCTGATGATGCAGGAACTGGTACTTCGATGAACCATCCTGTGGAGGTGAGGCCTGCGTTGTCATGTACCATCAGCCAACTGCGCCTTCTGGTCTGGGCGGGGCTTATCTCTACCAATGGAACGACGACCGGTGCAACATGAAACACAACTTCATCTGCAAATACAACCCAGGTGCCATCAGCCAGTCAGCTTCAATCATAGATAAGCAGCCCTGGTGTTGTCAGCCAGTCAGCTTCACTCACTCAGGTTCTTTACTTCCTGTCTTTCAGAGAGCCATCTGGTGAATGACACACCTGGTGGGCAGGATACAGGTAAGGAGGAAGGTCCATATAAGATCATAGAGGCAGGTGGAGCCATAGGTGGGACTCACCTGCAGCTCTGTATTAAGGCACAGGTGTGTTCTTGTGTCCATAGCAGTGACTGCAGGTGGAGGCGTGGCCACACAGCCTGCAAACAACGAAGACGTTCCACCTCAGGTCACCATGGCCGGAGCTTCAGGTAAGAAGACCTGCGACCTTTGACCTGATCTGGGCTCATGACCTAATGCTCAGGTGGTCTGGTGTCTCTGCAGGTATGCTGCTGCTGTACGTCGTCATCCCCACCATCCCCCTGCTGCTGCTCATCCTGGTGGCTTCTGCCACCTGCTGTTTTCAGATGCTCAGCAGAAGGTAAGACATGCAGAGCAGCTACGAATCCCATCATGGTCCTCTGCCGCTGCAGCGTTTCCTGTATGATTGTAATGAGTCAACTTGTTAACAAGCTGATTTACAGCAGCCGGAGGTGTTCACTCTGAGGGGACGTTTGGTGGGGATATCGAGTCCTGATGCTTTTAGGCAGGAGTCAGGTTTGGTCCTCTGATGCAGTCCTCACAGTGATAGAAAGACCAGCGTGTGTGTGTGTTGCTGGCATCAGTTCAGGAGTCTACAGCAGCAAAAAATCTGCTGACTTGTGTATTTTCGTTGGTTCTGTTCCCACTTTCCTCCACGACCCAGCTGGGTCAACTGAGCTCACCACTCACTCCTTAAAGCTGTCGAATCAGAAGCAGCGAGGCAGCGCTGGCTGACTCCAGTCCTGCCACGGCTTCAGCTGAACCAAAGCAGCTGTTTGCTTGCGGGATGGAGCTCAGTGTTGGAGCCTGATGGGGTCAGAGGTCAAAGGCAGATGATTAGGTGTGATAAATATCGCGCCTCTAACGTGGATCTGTAAATGCTGCAAAGCTCATGATGACCAGAGTCTGCCCCTTGGCAGGTTTCCAGATGTTTTCTATTTAGAGAGTAGGCTTAAAGGGGGAGGAGCTAGAACAGTTTGTTTCAGACAGAGTGTCAGACAAAGAAGGATTATTCTGAACATTTCTGACTTTTTCCCTGCAGCAGGGTAAGCATAGCTCCCTCTTCAGGTGAGACTGTGTGGCATTTTATTCTTTGCCCTAGATCGAGATGACACCTGAAGTCCGGCTTTTACTTAGAGCACGTAAAGGGACGGCTGTGTGTTACAACCAGGAGGACGTCAGCCTGTCTGAGGACAGCTTTTAATGAATATGATGGAAACAAACACACAGAACATGAAGCAGCAGAGTATTCTGAAATAAGGTTTTAGTCCTTTTTAATGGGAGGAAGGTATGGTGTGAAGTGACACGGGATATGTGGAATGTATTACATATTACTTGTTACCTTCATTAAAAGTATGCAGTACTTAATTACGTGTCTGATAAAGTAATTCATTATACTACTCGTGACATTACTTTGTCATTATACTGGAAAATGACGTTTCAAACTGTCTCATAATTACAGTTAACAACATAAACCTGAGGCTACAGCCCCACACACATTAACACATCCCATAATGAGGACACACATGTGATCTTCCACCTTTGCTCTTATGTATGAACACAAATGGTAAATGGCCTGTATTTGTATAGCGCTTTAAATGGCCTGTATTTATATAGCGCTTTACTAGTCCCTAAGGACCCCAAAGCGCTTTACATATCCAGTCGTCCACCCATTCACACACAAAGCAAAGATGGAAACCAGCACAAAGCAGTTGTCATTGTGATTAAACTGTAGAAACATGAAAAAGTAGAAAAACAGCCTGACTGCTCATCAGCTTGTTACCTGTTGAAGTTCAGGCTCTGGCTACTGGACTGGGGTCTGCATACTCTCAGCTTTAACATCAGTCTGGGTTCTTGGCTAGCTTAGCGTTAGCACATGCTAGCTGTGTCCAAATTCAGAGGCTGCATCCTTCTGAGGACCCGGCGCACACAGACTGCGAAGGCCAGGTCCTCAGGAGGTCAGGTAAGCCAGAAGTAAATTGAATGGTCTAGCCTTCAGACTTGCGTCACCGCTGTCTCGTTGGAGTTTAATAAACTCATCCCTCTGCTCCTTGCTGTCTAAAGTATAACAGGACACTGGAGTAAATTCTCAACCGTCTCACACTTTTGTTTAATCAGTTTTCTGTTTGACGTTTATTAAGCTGTGTGAAAACTATAATCTCAGCCAAACCAATTTACTCAGGAACAAAACCAAGCAGATATTTGAAGTTTACACAGCTGCATTCTCGCCTAAAAATATGTTAAAAGTTTATTTTGTGACCCAGAAAGAGTAATAAGAGTAATATTAAAACTTTGTAGCGGCCACCATTGTTGTAAACTGGAATTGGCTGAATTCTGGGATATGATGGGCCACGAGGGACACACTCGACCCATCCTTCAAATCTGGGGAAAAGGAGGACGCATTTACGAATCTGGATATCCTTCGTCGGGTCGCTGTGACATAATCGGCCTACAAATGCGGCCTCAGGAGGATGCAGCCCATCAATTTGGACGCCCCTGCTGTCTGGTTAGCTTAGCGTTAGCACATGCTGTCTGTGCAGCTGTGACATTACTGCAATACTGAAAAATGTAATATTATTCTTGTTACACCCAACACTGGTCACTGATCAGAGTAACTGATCAGAATCATTGATCAGAGTCATTGATCAGTTCCTGATGGTGGTTGCTGCCTGTGTCGGTCAGACTGAACCTTTGGCTCCTCTTTGCTTTCCTGCAGTTTGAGATGGTTAATATGTGACTTTCACTCGACTCTTTCCATGACAGCGGCCGTTCTAGTGACGATGTCAACATATCTCTCTCTCCACCTAGTGATTCCCGAACCAAGACGCCTGGCGACCAATCAAATCTGTGGATTTCCGGGTCACCCAAAGCTGACAGCATGGAGGTCTGACATCACAGGACAGTGTCAGCAGGGCAGAGGGAGGACATCACTCTACGGTCAAACCAATCAATCATCTTCATCGCAGGGTGTTTACGGACAGGCGGCAATGTCATCACAGAGACTTCTTCTTCTGTACTTCTTATTCCAGTTTCCTTTCTCTCGTTTTATCAACCGTCCCTTTGCTCTTCTTCAATCTCCCCCACTTCCTCCTTGTTTCTTTTTTGCTCCCCTCTTCTTTGTCCTCCTTGATTACTCCTTTTCTTCCCTCCCTGCTCCTCCTCTTGTTACTGTCAGCCAGACGCTCCATGTTTAATTAAACGAGTAAATTGGGTGAAGTTAATGCGTCCCTCGGGAGGTGGAGTCACAGCAGAGGTGCGTTTGATTTCACAGAGAGCTGATGAAGCAGCTGCTCCACGGAGACGGGGGGTGTTAACAGACCAGTTAATAACTGAGGAGAGTTAGAGGGTCGGAAAAGTTTTCAAGAAAATAAAATAAGGGTGGAGCTTGAAGCTGAATGAGTCCCTCTGAGGATCGCGTCCTCGGATCACTGATTGGTTATTCAGACTTCAGATGTGAGGGATCAAAAACTAATAATACTCATGTTTGTAAAATGCTCTCTTCCTGAATATCAGCTCACCTGGATCAGCCTCAGGCTCCGCACACGTTGTCCTCTGGCAGTTTTTATGGTCATGATTGGGCAAGTGGCGTCCCGAGGCGTAACAACCGCTGTAACTCAGGTGTGGAGATGAGTTTCAGGAGGGCCACCTAATACTCCGCCTTAAGTCAAAACACACCTGAGCTGTGGATCAGAAACACAGCTGTCAATCAGTGTGACGGTGCTGCTGAGGACGACGTAATTGACTGATCAACAGCTTCAGTTTAAAACACGAACACTCGTCAGAGCCCTGGAGGACGTTTCACCTCTCATCTGAGAAGCTTCTTCAGTTCTAAGGTCAAATGTTGGGGAGTCCCAGATATAAACCTAGTGGGATTTTCCCCCCACAGAGGGACAAAAGGACCCCCTGATGATCCTCTAATCGCCTGAGCCAAGGTGTGAAGCTGGGTGTGGGTCCCAATCAGCCAGAGTTTCGGGTGAGTTCATTGTGAAACCTGGCTCCACCTTATCATGCGAATTCCTGAGGTCAGATGGCCCAGGATGTGAGTGGGCGTTAAGGCGTCTGGGAAGGATCTCAAAACTGGATTATAGATGGCAGAGAGTTGGTGTCGTAAACCCCCGCCTCTGTTCAAAGATGGTCGCTCACAGTGGACATAGATGCTTCTTTCACTCCTCTTTCAAACCATCTGTCCTCTCTGTCCAAAATGTGAACATTGGCATCCTCAAAGAGTGACCTTTATCCTTAAGATGCAGATGGACTGCTGAGTCTTGTCCTGTGGAGGTGGCTCTTCTGTGTTGTGCCATGCGCTTGTGAAGTGGTTGTTTGGTCTCTCCAATGTAGAGGTCTGGGCATTCCTCGCTGCACTGTACAGCAAACACCACATTGTTAAGTCTGTGTTTTGGCATTTTGTCTTTCAGGTGAACCAGTTTCTGTCTGAGCGTGTTGCTGGGTCTGAAATGCACTGGGATGTTGTGCTTGGAGAAAACTCGCCTGAGTTTCTCTGATACACCGGCTACATAGGGGATGACAATGTTGTTGCGTCTGTCCTTCTTATCCTCCCTCGCTGGTGTCTGATCTTCTTTTCTGTGCCTCTTTGCTGACTTTAAGAACGCCCATTTAGGATAGCCGCACGTTTTGAGTGCTTCCTTTACATGTGTGTGTTCCTTCTTTTTCCCTTCAGGCTTAGAGGGAACATGTTCTGCCCGGTGGTGTAGGGTCCTGATTACTCCAAGTTTGTGTTCCAAAGGGTGATGGGAGTCAAAGAGGAGGTACTGGTCCGTGTGTGTGGGCTTCCGGTAAACTTCGATGTTGAGTTTGCCGTTCTCTTCAATGTCCACAGCGCAGTCCAGGAAAGGCAAACAGTCGTCCTTTGTGTCTTCCCTGGTGAACTTGATGTTTTTATCCACAGCGTTGATGTGCGCAGTGAAGGAATCCACTTCTTGTGTCTTGATTTTGACCCAGGTGTCGTCCACATATCTGTACCAGTGGCTGGGTACTCTTCCTTTGAAAGAGCCAAGAGCCTTCCTTTCCACTTCCTCCATGTAAAGGTTGGCTACAATAGGTGACACGGGGGAGCCCATGGCACAGCCATGTTTTTGTCTGTAAAAGCCTTCGTTGTACTTGAAATATGTAGTGGTGAGGCAGAGGTCTAACAGTGTGCAGGTCTGATCGGGTGTGAAGTTGGTCCTGTCCTCCAAGGAGCTGTCTTCTTGTAGTCGTTTTCTGACAGTCTCCACGGCCTCCGTGGTGCGTATGCAAGTGAAGAGAGAGACTACATCAAAGGACACCATGGTTTCATCTGGATTCAGGGTAAGTTTCTGGACCTTGTCGGTGAAGTCGGTGGAGTTCTTGATGTGGTGTGGGGTGTTCCCCACGAGAGGAGCAAGGATGGTAGCAAGGTGTTTAGCAATGTTATAAGTGGCTGAGTTTATGCTACTGACTATGGGTCTGAGTGGGACAGCTTCCTTGTGGATTTTAGGAAGTCCGTAAATGCAGGGTATGGCATCCCCTGGGTAAAGGCAGTGATATCTAAGGCGGTCAATGATTTTGTCCTTTTCAAAGTCTTGAAGGCAAGCTATAACTTTCTTTTTGTAGCTGCTTGTGGGGTCTCGCTTTAAGGCTTCATAGATATTGTTGTCACTGAGGAGAGTAGTGATCTTTGTGTGGTAATCTGTAGTGTTTAGGACCACGGTGCATCTTCCCTTATCAGCTGGTAAAACAGTGATGTTGTGGTCTTTGCTCAGGGAAGCGACGGCCTTCTTTTCCTGTATTGTGAGGTTGGATGGAGGGACTTTGGCACTGGAGAGCGTGGCTGAGACTTTCATCCTGATTTGCTCTGCTTCTGTCTGTGATAATTTATTAATCCGTATGGCAGATTCTGTGGCTGTGATGAGGTCCACTATGGGCAACTGTTGTGGAGAAATGGCAAAATAGAGTCCTTTGGCTAATACTCTCTCTTAAGGTTCAGTGAGATTCCGGTCTGAAAAGTTCTTTACCCATTTCTCCTGACTGTCTTCAGGTGTGTTTTCTTCTCTGGGTTGTGTAGGTTCAGAATGAGGAGTGTGTGTGTTTTTGAAAGCAAGGTGTGAAATTTCCTGCGTTGTCTTTCTTTTCCTTTAGAGTGTTGGGCCTGCTGAGCCTTGTCCACAAACTTGTAAACCTTTTCTAAGATTGGAGAGGGTAGAAGGATTTCCGGTTCCTGCAGAGTCTGGCTGATCTCGATCTGGAGGGCATCTATAGTGAAATGGACCTGTCTTATCCTTTCACAGGTGGGGCCAGGTTTCACAATGAGCTCACCCGAAACTCTGGCTGATTGGGACCCACACCCAGTTTCACACCTTGGCTCAGGCGATTAGAGGATCATCAGGGGGTCCTTTTGTCCCTCTGTGGGGGGTCACTCCCACTAGGTTTATATCTGGGACTCTCCACCATTTGACCTTAAAACTGAAGAAGCTTCTCGGATGAGAGGTGAAACGTCTTCAAGTAACTTAAAGAAGTCCAGACGCTTTTCTTTGCAAGCTCCTTTGACTACGATGACCTGGATGACTGAGAACCTTCACAGACATATGGCTAATGTGGTTTGGGGGCGGAGCCTGAGGCGGATTGTTTTCACCCTGATACCTGGCTGACGTGTTTGCACATCATTCCTTCTGTGCTTCGGTTTAATGAGGCCTCCGATGCTGCAGCTCCTTCGCCTCATGACATGAACATGACCTGAACGTGTTCTGAGCATGTGCAGAAACCAGACGAGTCTGCTCATGCTCAGAACACGTCACATGTCTGTGTTTGATGGAGCCTCTGCACATTTATGTTCCTGTAATAAATGTGGAGTTTTTCTGTGTTTTTATTGTTGTAATGTCGGTGATTTCAGGTGGTGATCCAAATGTTACTTTAAATACTGTTTGTGTTACACTGTCGCTGCAGCTCAGTCTGTCGTGAGATAGTTTCGCTTTAGCAAGATGTGATTCGGGGCGTGAGAACGTGCTGATCACCTGACCCTGGGACAGGCGAGACCAGCTGAATGGCCTCAGTCTCTGGGTCAGGTGACTTCTCTAACCTGCTGCTGTGTAACACCACCTGTCTGCAATGTGCCAGTAGCTTTGCATCTCACTTTAAACCAAGGCTGTCCAACTCCAGACCTCCAGGGCTGCTGTCCTGCAGGTTTTAGATGTGTCAGCTGATTCAAATGGCTAAATGACCTCCTCAACGTGCCCTGAAGTTCCCTAGCATATCGAGACTCTCCACACCGTTACATATGTAATGGTTTCCCTGGGTCTTTTCCTGTCTCTCACTAATAGAACCAAGGTTACACCATAACCATACGTTCTCCAGAGGCCTGTTAATGAACTTATCATATGATTCAGGTGTGTTGACCCAGGGTGAGAGCTAAAACCTGCAGGACACCGGACCCTGAGGCCTGGAGTTCCCCACCCCGGCTCTATAACCTTGGTTCTGTGATATAACAACAGACCCCGCCTCCTCCGTCAGCTGGAGTCGATACTTCCTGATGTGAAGGTTTCTGCATGTTCTGATTGGTTGGAGAATAAAGTGTCCAGCTGGGTCCATTTTACCTGAATGTGCTGGCGCTCAGCGGTCACAGAGGCTGTATGGATGGCGCCCCCTGCAAGGACACAGCTGAGCTGTGAACCAATCATTGAGCTGTACAACTGTCTGAGATCATGTGAATAAATTTGTACCTGCAGATAATCAGTGGTGATGTTTGACTTCTTTGTGTGCAGCATAGCTGTTTGCTCACAGCTGGACTGAGGTTTCTATTTACACGAGACAACAGGTGCAAAAGTCTTGAGCCACCCCTTATCTCTTTATACAGGTCTTCTGTGGACATTGACTGCTTTTTCCACTCCTGTCCATTACTTGTACCTGACATTGTCACATAGGGCTGTGCGATATGACCAAAATCTCATATCCCGATATAAGACATCTATCGTCCCGATAACGATATAAATCACACAAATTTAACATTTTCTGTAAATTCTGTGAATCTCGGGCAGCTCGACCTGCCTGAAGTGTTTCCAGCTGAGCGTCGTGTAGCTGGAGTCGAGTGTTTTAACTGATGCATGAAACGATACATTTTTAGACAAAAGTTGTAACGGCGCCGTTTTCTTTGTATTTATTACACGGCGTGCTGCGGGGAAAAGCCTGTTCTAACGTTTGACTCTAAGGTTTATTTTTTAGCACCTGGCATCTTTTTTTGATTCTCATCCGTAAACACTCTGCATCTTTCACGTGATTCAGTTTATTTTGAAAAGTCTCAACAGGATCTTGAGCTTTATTGTGAAAGCTTTATGTGGAAAATAAACAAGCGGACACGCGGTGGTTTTACCCTCGTTGTTGCTAACGACAACGCATAAAAACAGGCGCTTGTCTGTCCGTAGTGTGGTTATATTAAATATAAGAGAAAGAGAGAACTTTAAGAAATTAATAATAACTACAGTGACATCAGAACATGAACAAATATTGCCGTAAAGTTTATTTTGCAACACCACGAAACAAACGATAGCGTAAAATGAAACGACAGATGTTTTTATATCGTCATCGATATATATCGTTATATCGAGCAGCCCTAGTGTGACATGTCTCTGAACTCAATCATTCAAGCATTAAAAGGCTCGTAACGCGAGGGATGAGTGTTGTGTCTGCACACCTGAGCAAAGAGCCAGGTGTATGTTGTTTTTGTCAGCTCTTTGCTCCCAGCAGTCACACAAACACATTTCTTTAACTGACCCTTTAAACTGCCAAAGATAACACAGTTACACTCCTCCTCCACACCGATTGGTCACCGTCAATATTAATGAAATCATGTGACTGAACCTTGAGAAACCACAGAAGCAGTGATTTAACCATCTTTAATGAAACCATGATACAGACAAATAAAGTTTGATTCAAACTCCTTCTACCATAATCTCAGCTGATCTGAGACCAGCCCGCCAGCCAATCAGCTGCCTCTGCTTGTCTTTGAACATCATGAGACCCTCTGAGAGCTCCGTCTGTTTGTCAAACCCTGCAGAGCTGCTCGGGTGCATCAAGACTCCGTGAGCGCGCTCACTGCTGTCAGGTGGCGTCCAGCTGCTGAGCGGCGTCCATGTCGTCCTCAGACAGTTCTGCCGCGCAGTCCACCACTGTCTCCTCCTGTTTGTACGTCAGAACCGCGTCGTCGTCAAAAAGGATGGGCGGGGCCTCCTCGTCTGGCGGTGTCCCAACACCGTGCATGCGCTTCCTGTGCTGCTGCAGGTTGCCGTGGCGGTTGAAGCGGGCAGAGCAGAGGTCGCAGGCGAACGGGCGCTCCCCGGTGTGGATGATGACGTGCCTGGCAAGCTGCGAGCGACACTTTTTGTCCTTGCCGCAGATGTGGCAGACGAAACTCTGCGGCAGGCGCGCCCCATTGGCATGGACGACCTCTCGGTGCCTCTTCAGGTGGCTGAGGCGGCGGAAGCGGCGGCTGCAGAAGTCGCAGGCGAAGGGCCGGGCGTCGCTGTGGATGGTGGAGTGGCTTGCCAGCAGCGACCGAAACTTGAACACCTTGCTGCAGACGGTGCACGGGAACGCCTTCTCAGAGGTGGCGGTGCTCCTCCTGCGGCTGGCACTGGCGTCGCCCGCCCTGACCCGCAGGTGCACGCGGACTTGGTGCTGTTTGAGGCAGGTGGCACGCTGGAAGCTGCGCAGGCAGACGCCACAGCGGTGAGGCTTGTCACCTGTGTGGATGCGGGCGTGAGCAGTGAGCAGCACCTCAGATTTGAGCCGTTTCCCACACACGCCGCAGGCAAACGGGGCGTCCAGTGGGCTGTCTTCTCCATTGACATGGTTGCTGTGGACCAGGACTTTGTGGCGTTTGAGCTGGTACTGGCGAGCGAACTTGCGGCCGCAGATGTCGCAGAGGTGCGGCCGCTCGCCTGTGTGCGTCTGGAAGTGGACAGCGAGCTGCGACCTGCACTTAAACTCTTTGCCGCAGAAGTCGCAGAGCAGTGAGCTCGGCCGCGGGGGCTCGGCGGTGCCGTCCACGTGCACGACCTTCTTGTGGTGCTCAAGGTCATTGGCCCTCATGTAGGCCTTGGGGCAGAGGTCGCAGCTGTGCGGCTTCACCCCCGAGTGGATGACCTCGTGCGTCTTGAGCCGCGAGCGGCAGCTGAACGTCTTGCCACACACGGCACACAGCCACGCCTGAACCTGCCGCTGTTTCTTCCGTTTGGCGACGCCGTCTGGATGCAGCCGATTCAGGTGGTGCTGCAGGTTGTCGCGGCGATTGAAGCGCAGTTCACACAGGTGGCAGGCGAACGGCTTCTTCCCCGTGTGGATGAAGGAGTGGCGAGCCAGACTCGACTTGTTCTTCATCACTTTGCCGCAAACGTCGCACACGGTGCTGTCGAGCTCCAGCTTCACTGCGGCCACATCCTGGGAGTCCGCCGGCAGGGCTCCGGGAGCCGCGGGGAGCGCAACACCTGCAGGGACACGAGAGGAAAGACTTAAGCCAAGGATAACATCAGATTAATCCTGATTTACACAAGAGTAAAAAACAACCTCACGACGAGTTAAAGTCGAGTTAATCCAGAGTTAAAGCAGTCTAAAAAAAATGTGAATGAGTGGAAATAAAAATTTTAATACTTTTAAGCTACAAATATTAAACGTCAGTAAAATCTGACTCACCTCCTTCAGATGGAGTCCAGGTGGGGTCAGCTGTGACGTCCTCCTCCACTGTCATGACCTCCGCCTCCTCTTGTTGGTCAGTGTCAGATGACTCGTGGTGGCGGCGGCGACTCTTTTTGTCAGTATTGGAGCTCTGAGGTACCAACCGTCTCCTCTGAGTCCTGGACTTGGCTGGGGTGGGTTCATCGGAGAGTTTGGGGGCGGGGCGGATGATTCTGGTTCTGGTCCTGTTGGTGGTGCAGTGCTGCAGCAGAGCGCCCCCGTCTGGTCCGTCAGCTCGGACGGCGATGCACTGCAGCAGCATCGCAGACGAGCCTGCACACAAAGACCGGCGTCAGAGCGGGACGAGGACCAGGACTCAGAATCTGAGTCTGAGATGCAAACTGACCCACAGAATCATCACTGACGGGTTAATCATGGTTTTATTCGTGTAATACACAGACTACAAACACCACTATCACTACTGTGCACTATTTAATTTACCTGCAATAGCCCACACTGGAAATGCAAACACTGTTTATTTTTCTAATATTTTTATTGCGGGTGGGACTTTAATGCGTTAATTGTGATTAATTCATTTTTTTTTAAAGTTACTAATTTAATCGCACTTTGCATTCCAAGCAAAGGGGAACTATTGTCAGTGCATGATTTCCTTTTATACCAATTACAGTGATGCACAAAACAAAGCTACAAAGAATCAGAAGAAAGCACATTGCTAGGACTGATCAGAGGCAAATTTCATTTCCAAAGACTACCCAATGGAAGCTTTGATAAAAGTGAGGTTTTGTGCAAACTGTGCAAAAACGAGTTTGGATACCACCCAAAGCATTTCAACCTTACGGTACCATCTAAATGCAAAACATGTTTCAGGGAGCACAGAAACTGTGGGAGCTGACCAAACTTGATGAAATGACTGGCTTCAGGACCATAATTAGTAAGTCAACATCGGACAAACTATGTTACTATCTCCCATAATGGATTGCTCTGGACTGTAGACCACTACCAGTGGTAGAAGATAGGGGGTGCTACAGTTTGCGTCAGGTGATCCAACTTTCCAACTGCCTGAAAACTGCCTTTTTGACACTGAAAAGCAAAATGAGATGTATTACAGACAGCCCTGCAAATATGGAGGAACTACACCAGGAGCAAACAAGACTGGGGCAACAGAAAGAGCCACTCATACAGGATATTTCCACACGGTGGAATTCAATCCTGTATGTGGTGTCTCGTCTGCTAAAGTATCAAGAGGTTGTTTTTGCTGCTTTGGGCAAACAAAAGCACAAGCTAGTCATTTTAACTCCACCAGAGCTGGTAAACCACCAAACGCTGGCCACTGTTGTTGAGCCATGCAGGTAAATAAAACTATTTTTAACTTATTGTTACTGTTTCTTCAAAACGCTCTGTAGTTGACAGTTATTGTGGAGATGAATAACGACTTTCTTGAACTGTCTACTACAGGTGTGTGGCTGAGCTTCTTGGAGGTGAGACATGTCTCATGTTCAGTGGTTTTACCTGCTTTCTGCCACCTGCATCTCACCATGGAGGTCTCTGATGATGACTCAAACTACATGGTGAAATCTAAGACCGCCTTCACAAAGGACCTGTCCCAACCATCAGTGGCTCCCGATAGCTGCTGTGCTTCAGCCACACTTTAAGGATTTAAAGCAGTGCTCCCCAACCCCCAGGCCACGGACCACTGTCATTTGGTACCGGACTGCAAGAGTTGAGGCTCGGGTGTGAAACTGATGGTTTTCAGGGTTTTTATCGTTAACTCGGTTTCCCTGGGTCTTTTCCTGTGTTGTAGTTGTGTGTCTTATTTTGGAAGAAGAATGCACACGTTACCATAGCGACCAGAGAGCATTAAAGGGCAGAGAGGAGGATGTTATTCTCAATGTTGCTGGCGCATTTCAGGAGAACGCTGCTAATAAAGTTACACAAGTACACAGTGAATTAGCGTTTATTATTTTATATACAAAATACCACCGTTTATGCCTTGGTCCTATCATTTTATTTTGTTGTATTTATCCGGGACACCTCAAAGGCCGGTCCGTGGTGCAAAAAAGGTTGGAGACCACTGATTTAGAGTGTCTTGCAAGGGGAGAGCGAGAAGAGGTTTGGACCAGCTCTGCTGCAGTAACAGTGTAACAATGCCACCACAAAGGAGCCAGCAAAGACAAAGAGCCTCCTCCTCTCTGATTCAGATGAGGAAGCCCTGTGTAAAAGGGCCCTGAGTTTGTACACAGCAGAATCCACCATCAGCCAGACAGACTGCATGCTGCAGTGGTGGTCCAGTTGAGCAGCGACCCACCTACACCTTCTGTCCTGGCCTGCAAGTATCTGATTGGTCCTGCCACTTCTGTCCCATGTGACAGACTGTTCTCACTTACAGTAACATAGCAACAAAATTAGAGCTGCTCTGAACATGTGAACAGGCTAGTTTGTCCAAGTAACTGGCTGAAAGAGACCGACAGTAAATAAGCATGGAGGTATTGTGAGTCCAACGGGTTTGTTATTTTTGCACTAAAATGTTCGATGATCACACTGTTTTAGCCTAATGTACAAAATAATGTTGGCTAAGGTTACTCAGAGTTTAAAGGTGAAGCTGCTCAAATAACCTTTTATGTTTCTGCCTTATTTTTTTAAGAAGAAAAACTGCACTTTGTTTTTATTATTATTATTATTTAAAGACGATATCATTTTGAAAATGTACTTAAAGTAACACTTTATTTTAAGTCTTCCAATTTTATCCAGTGATATTATTTTTGTTTCTGTTTTGAATTGAAATGTAGTTTAAATGCCTTCTCCCCATAAATTAAAAGAGCTTGAGATTACAATAGTCATGTGCATGTCTATTATTTGATTCTGTCGCACACTAAATTCCTTTAAAATTAAAAAAATAAATAAAAACATTTGTGCTTCGGAGCAAATTTTCTTGTGCGATTAATTGAGATTAATTACAAAGCCTCTAATAATTATATTTGATATTTTTTTATTCAAATGTATACAGTGGAGAAGAATTGTGCACCTCACCCTCCTTATTTCTACATGTCTGCACTGAGTAGATGCTCTAAATCGCATTGTACATGTGACAATGATATTCTATTCTATCCATTTGAAACAAACCTGGTTCAATCATAACCTCTGAGGGCGGTTTACAGGGAGGCCGACCACCACTTTTCTTCTTCTGTAGTAATTATTTCTTAAAATCAGTTCTTATTAATATTCTTGTTAACGTTAAAGGGATGGTTGGCTCAACAGAGCTCTGACTTTTTGTCAGCTTGGCTACAGTGCTGAAGAGAAACCTGGGGTTGTTCTTCTTCAATCAGTGGATCGGGGCGAAGATGCTCAGGGGCGAGCGCCTCAGCACCTCACTTCAAAGTTCAGACTAAATTAGATCTATCAGCACTGACGCAACGATCTAAGCTGACTGATTAAACATTCCACCTTAAAAGCAGCCCATGAGGTAAAGGTGGAATTAAGTCCAGTAGCTTCTCGTGACGGAGACGCACCATCAAACACCTTTAAACCCCAAACTGCCAAAATCCATCAGAGAAGCTTCGCCGACCAGCAAAAACCTGGGAGTCTCAGCGACGTGCACGAAGTGCAAACACAACCAGCTCCAGCCCCCACACCAGCGAGCAGGAAGCACCGCCCAACTGGACCCGTCACTATGACGACAACAGGTGACAACCAACGGGCTTCAGAACAAAAGATGGCAGCAGGTGAAAAGTTCAGGTGAACCTCAGTAAGAACCGGAACATAATTTTATTTAACGAGCAGCAAAAATATAGTAAAGACGATCAGATGTCACGATCAGCTGACTCTGATTTTATTTGATTTTTAGGGAAACCTAAAAATCAAATAATTTACATATTAAATAAAGTTTAAAACTAACATTTAAATAAAATCTTTTTTCCCCCCATTAAGTTCTTTGAAAGTTTCCTCCCTCCACCTGCAGGGCGGCGCTCTCACCTGAGTGTCTCCAGCTCAGCTGCTGACTCAGCAGGTCCACCTGGACGGCGGCGTCCCTCCTCTCTGCCGCCTCGCTCTGACAGCCCACCTCCTTCCTGTCCTCCTCGGGGCTCTCCCACTGGCAGCCCACCTCCTTCCTCCTCTCCTCCTCTCCTGCAGCTCCCAGCAGGAAGAGCTGCTTTTCTTCTGCGGGAGGCTCCATCTCCCACAGCGCCCCCTGCTGGTCCGAACAAACCACCGTCAGGTTATTTCAGCTGGTACCCGGACAGGAAGTAGTCACACTGACTCCGCCCACTCAGACTGAAGCGCGAAGAGTCACTCAGATCGATAACCAACGATTTCCAATCGATAAGAATTAACCGCTTAAATGTTTGAAGCTGCACCACGTGACCACGAATTCACTCTGAAGGCTTTAAAGAGCGTATGGAGTTAGACTCCTCTCGGCCACCGTACACACGCTAAAACAGCGCAAACTGCGCTTCATTACACAGCCACGCCCCGTCCGAAGATCAGTAACTTGACCGTTAACAGGCACCGACAATCTCATCAATAATGTGATCAATAACTTGATGTTTATCTATGATAGCCGTTAGCGCCATGCTAACAGCAACTAGCAGAGGCTAACGGCCCTTTGACCGGCAGAGGAGCCACGGAGCGGCTTCAGGTACCTGAGAGCGGCGGAATCCGGGGGGAGAGCTGCGAGCAGAGAACAGCTTCAGTATGAATCCAAAAACTCGGGAAAACAGCGAAACACAGCGGAACGGCAGGCCGCACACGCACTGCTGCTGCTCTTCTTCTGCTCCTCTGTAGCTTCCCCTGCAGCAGCTCAGTGCTGCCCCCATCTCAGCGGCCACACCGGGAACTCTTCTTCTTCTTTATATTGTTTATTGGCGGTTGGCAAACAGCAAAATGGTGCATTACCGCTACCAACTGGTGTGGAGTGAGCACCGAAATGACAAAAAACAAACAAACAATTCAAATCCTCCCAAACGAATGAGTCTGAATTAAAAACCAAAATATGGCCCGATAACTTTCACTTCTAGAGTTCTTGTGAAATAAATCAAGGTAGTCCAGTTTCACTTTCATATCACCAAGCTTTCTGATCAATTGTCTTCTTTTAGCATCATATTTCTGACAATGCATTAAAACATGTTGTGTTGTTTCTGGGGCGATCGTGGCTCAAGAGTTGGGAGTTCGCCTTGTAATTGGAAGGTTGCCGGTTCGAGCCCCGGCTTGGACAGTCTCGGTCGTTGTGTCCTTGGGCAAGACACTTCACCCGTTGCCTACTGGTGGTGGTCAGAGGGCCCGGTGGCGCCAGTGTCCGGCAGCCTCGCCTCTGTCAGTGCGCCCCAGGGTGGCTGTGGCTACAATGTAGCTGCCATCACCAGTGTGTATGTGTGTGTGACAGGTTGTGTAAAGTGCTTTGGGGTCCTTAGGGACTAGTAAAAGCGCTATACAAATACAGGCCATTTACCATTTTACTTCTTCACTATTGCAGTCACACTTTCCTAAACAGTGTTTTCCTATTAAAAACAACATGTTATTCAAACCAGTGTGCCCAAATCTGAGTCGAGCTATAACCGTCTCCTCTCTCCTGTTCCTTCCTCTGCTTCTCATTTCGCCTGTTTTCCTTTGGATTTTTCATCCTTTACTCTCTTCCTCCCATTGCTTTTGCCACCTTTCTTTCATTTTATGCTGTATTCTACTCTTGCTCTCTGTCCTACTGATATCCACATCCACCAGCGGTCTCTTTGTAGCTTCCTTTGCCATTCTGTCTGCTATTTAATTTCTCTTAACTCGTCACTGATCCTTTTCCCTACCTTAAATTCAGGAACAATAAATGCTATCCCGCTTTGGTTGGCTGTATTCCTTGATGCATCTGTGTAGATTTTGACATAACTGTAATACCGATTAATATATTCCTGCACTGTATGTGAGTTTAAGATAAAAACCCCTGTTCTTGTTCTTTTTGTTCAGTAGTGTGAAATCTACTAAATCATCAGGGAGTATCATGGTGGTATCTGGATCAGCTACAACATCTCCAGCACCATCAGGCTGAGCACAGGAGCTCCTTGGGCTGTGTTCTCAGCCCTCTGTTGTTCACTCCCCTGACACACAACTACACCGCCCTACACAGCTCTAACCACATCATCAAGTTCGCTAACGACACAACCGTGGTTGGACTCATCAGCAGCAACGACGAGTCAGCGTACAGAGATGTGGTTCAGCAGCTGGCGTTCTGGTACAGAATAGAATAGAATTAGAATTCAACTTTATTGTCATTGCACATGCACAGGTACAGGGCAACGAAATGCAGTTTGCATCCATCCAGAAGTCCTTTAGTGATATAGATATATTACAATATATATTAGCAATAATATAGATATGTGAGTATATTACAGAAATGGGTCTATTATGGTATGTTATAATGTACACGGTATGAAGTATGTTGTGAATATTCTATAACTATAAGTATGTACAGGCTGTAGTGAGTACAAGCTATGTACAGGCTATGAACAGGATATAAATATGAAAAACTATACAGAATATGAAATAAATAACTTTACAGAATCTGAGATATACAGCTATACAGAAATGGGAACTATGCAAGTTGTAAACAGTTGTAGGATTAAAGATTATCGAATGTACAGAATGATTATTTACACAGTGCAGTTAAGATAAGTGAGGGTGTAGATAGTTTCTACAGAGGCTATATAAAGTGCTAGTGGTTGTGAGTGGTGGTTCAGTCCATGTTATTATTGAGTGTTTGAGGGTACAGTTGTCCATTGTGGGTGTGTGTATGTTCAGTCCATGTGTTAACGTGGGTCAGATGTCAGGAGGCAGAGTTCAGGAGTCTGACAGCTGTGGGGAAGAAGCTGTTCCGGTACCTGGTGGTCTTAGTCCGGAGGCTCCTGTAGCGCCTCCCAGAGGGCAGGAGGGTGAAGAGTCCATGTGATGGGTGACTGGGGTCTTTGATGATTTTCCCAGCCCTTTTCAGACACCGCTTCCTGTAGATGTCTTTTATGGCAGGAAGTGGTGCTCCGGCGATGCGCTGGGCAGTTTTCACGACCCTCTGCAACGCCTTCCGGTCCGAGGCAGAGCAGTTCCCGTACCAGACTGTTATACAGTTGGTCAGGATGCTCTCGATGGTGCAGCGATAGAAGTTCACCAGGATGTCTGAGGACAGGTGGTTCTTCCTCAGAGTCCTCAAGAAGAAGAGGCGCTGGTGAGCCTTCTTGACCAGCTTGGAGCAGTTGGTCATCCAGGTGAGATCCTCGGAGATGTGGACTCCCAGGAACTTGAAGCTGCTCACACGCTCCACAGCCGTCCCCTTAATGTGGATGGGTGGATGTGGGTCAGCATTCCTCCTGTAGTCCACGATGAGCTCCTTGGTCTTCTCGGTGTTAAGCAGCAGGTTGTTTCTGTCGCACCACTCAGCCAGACGATCCACCTCCTCCCTGTAGGCGGCCTCATCGTTGTCACTGATGAGGCCAATCACCGTGGTGTCATCTGCAAACTTAATGATGGTGTTGGAACCATCAGCAGGTCTGCAGTCGTGGGTGAAGAGGGAGTAGAGGAAAGGGCTCATCACACAGCCTTGTGTGTGTGTGTAGATGAGCAGCGGTTATCCAGCCGGACATGTTGGGGGCGGTTGGTCAGGAAGTCCAGTAACCATTTGCAGATGAGGGAACTGATGCCCAGGTGTGTCAGTTTCCTGATGAGTTGTGAGGGGTGGATTGTATTGAATGCTGAACTGAAGTCTATAAACAGCATTCTGGTGTAGGTGTTGTTGTCCAGGTGTGAGAGGACAGCGTGCAGTGCGATGGAGACTGCATCCTCTGTGCTCCTGTTCCGGCGGTATGCGAATTGGTGGGGGTCCAGGGTGGGGGGGAGACAGGATTTGAAGTGTGCTAGGACCAGCTGCTCTAAGCACTTAGTGATGATGGGGGTGAGTGCTACTGGGCGGTAGTCATTGAGGCTAGATGGGTTGGAGTTTTTGGGTATCGGGACGATGGAGGTGGATTTGAAGCAGGCCGGTACCACAGCGTGGGCCAAGGACAGGTTGAATATGTCTGTGAGCACTCCTGCAAGCTCCCCAGAACACGCTCTGAGAACACGCCCGGGGATGCCATCAGGGCCTGCAGCCTTGTGGACATTGATCCTGCTCAGCACCGCTCCTACATCGGTGGGGGAGAGAGTCAGAGGTTGGTGGTCTGGCGTCATGTCTGCTTTGGTTGTGGTTGTGGGGTTCCCTCGCTCAAAACGAGCATAAAAGTTGTTGAGCTCGTTGAGGAAGGAGACATCAGAGGATGCAGGGGAGGGTTTGGTGGTCCTGTGGTCTGTAATGGTCTGGAGTCCTTGCCACATGCGTCGGGGGTTGGAGTTGGAGAAGTGTTCTTGTACAGCGAGAACAACCTGTCACTGAATGTGGACAAAACCAGGGAGAATCATCGACTTCAGGAAGACTCACTCCACTCACACCACTCCACTCACACACCACTCAGCATCCACGGTTCCACGGTAGAGACTGTTAACAGCACCAAGTTCACATCTCAGACGACCTCACCTGGACCACCAACACCACCTCCATCACCAAAAAGGCCCAGCAGCTCCCCCACTTCCTGAGATACCTGAAGCAGGCCAACCTCCCTCCTCCCACACTCACCATGTTCTACAGGGGCACCATAGAGCGTTCGGACCATGTGGTTTGGAAACTGCAAAGTCGGCATCCTCAGCCGGCTACATCTGTCATGGTCCTGGGTCGTGTGACCCAGTGTTTGAGGTTTTTTTTAATGTATATTCATTTGTGCCCTAGTTTAGTTCATCTAGTTAATTTCTAGGTTGCTGTTTAGTCCTTTGTTTCTTAGTTGTTTATGTCAACTCCGCCTGTACTCAGTCTCCCTGGTTCGTGCGTCTACCTGTCATGCGTCATGTCTGTGTGGTTATGTTAAGTTCATGTCATGTCTAATCTCCACGTTTCCTGTTTTACTTTGAAAGTCTGTGTCCAATGTCAGTGTATTTAGTTTCACTTCTCCTGTCCTGTCTTTAGGTTCATGTGTGTCAGCTGTGCTCCCATGCGTGGCCACTTCCCTTGATCATCCCTTACGTGTATTTAGTCTCTGTGTTTCATTCAGTCTGTATCGCGTCGTCTGTGTTCCCACCCTCCGTGTTTTCACAGCCAGTCTTTACATTCATAGTCATAGTTTTCTGAGTCTTCATAGTTTATCACAGTGTCAGTTTCCCAGTTTAGTTATAGTTTAGTTCAGTCACTGTGCTTCTGCCTTGTTTGAACTTTATGTCATCAGCCATAATAAAGGCTCTCTTTCAGTTTAAGTCTTATTCTACACCATCATTTCATGTCATAGCCACTTCAGTATTCAGGGAGGGTTACTGATTTTTACAGAAAATATTTGAAAAGGACTCCAGCTTTTACTGAACCTTTCAGTTTTACTGTGAACTTTGGGTTTGTACCCAAATTGTTTGCATAGTTATTCTCAGTTTTTACTCCAAATTCAGATTTTAGATGATTGTAACTGAACTTCTGATCCTGTCCTTACTTAGTCTGTACGTGTACTGGGTTCCACTCTTGGCTTGGACTGGCACAATCATCTCAACCCTGACAGCCTTTGAAACGAAAGACCCGTGGGTCACAAAACCTATCCAGAATACCTGTCAGGGGTCTCTGAGCCAGCGTTTTGATTGTATTCTGTATTTTTGAGTTTCTTATGTAATGTTTGTGATTATAAGTTCTTGTGTTATTCTTATTTAGGGTCTCCAGTCTGTCATGTGTTTGAGGTCTTTGTGTTCCATATTGTCAAGCTTGTGTTGTCATATCTGTCTCTCCACGTTTCCTGTTTCATTTCGAAAGTCTTGTGTTTCTGTGTTCAGTGTGTTTGATTTTACTCTTCTAATTTTACTCTGTGACGTTGTTATGTTCATTCTAATCTGCGGTTTCTGCATGTGTCTCCACTTCCCCTGATCACCTCTTGTGTGCGTTTAGTCTGTGTGTTCATGTCGTGTTTCAAAGTTTTTCTATGTATCCGTGCTCTGAGTTTTTCATGTTTTAATCTTAGTTCACCCAGCTTAGGTTATTGGTTAGTTTCGTTGTTGATTTGTTTTTGTTTTTTTACAATTTCTGTTTTATACTGTTAGTTCATACTGTTTTATATACTGTTTTGTTTGTTTGTTTGTTAATTAGTTAGTTTATTTGCTTGTTTTAATCTATTTTAAATCATGCTTTTTATTTGTTCTTGTTTCTAAGGTCTCTGTAAAGCACTTTGAATCACCTTGTTGTTGAATTGTGCTATACAAATAAACTTGCCTTGCCTTGCCTTAATCAGGGAACTGTTCTTAAGAAAAATGAAACAACTGAAACATTTATAAGTGCTTTACGTACGTCGTCCAACACAAAGTATGATTGGCTGGCTCAGTGAGGTGACAGACACAGGCTGGAGAGTGTATACAGGTTTTTATTTGTTATATTCTGGAATCAGCAACATAAATAAAAGCTTTCATTAAGTTCTCCTCAGCACCAGAGCCATTCATCGACAGGGTTCAGGCGAAGCCACACCCACAGGACCGGGCTGAGACCGCGACCTGTGATTCTGTTGGCGAAACGCTGAAATTGTCCACCATGATTGTCTCTCTCTGTGTGCTTCAGGAGAACGAGGATGGCATGGACACCAAGAACAAATGAAGGAATAAATATTCTTCTTCCTGCCTCCCGCTGCTCTATGTACATTATTAACAGTCTGAAACAACCCAGCAGCTGGCCTCGCCCACCTGCTGCGTGACGACACAACAAAGAAACACTGAAAACCACAAAGTGATGGGAGTCAAGGACCAGACGAAGGACAATGTGCTTCGATGCTTCCAGTTCAGTTACTTTTAAATCTGAAGCAGCAGAGATTAAACGTCAGAGAAGAAAACGGATGATGACTCTCAATGTGTCTTTAAACATCTTTAAACATCTAAGTGGAAAAAAACCCAAGAAGGTTAGACCAACCAGAATCATACACAAGTCCTCAGGTGGAAAACATGAAAAAAATCATCTTTTCATTCTCAGCAATGAACTCTGTGAGTGAGCTCTGGAACAATGGACAGCAATTGGCCTTGAGTTGAGGTTAATTTGAGGATCCAGTTCATCAACTTAATTTGGTTTATTGGTTCCAGCTTCTCAAACTGGATCGTACTGATGGTCCATGATGACATGATGTATCAGGGATCACTATATCCTGGTATCTCTCTGCCGTCTCTGTGTCCTCCTCACATATTTCTATAACTGATTAAACCAAGCTCTTCTAACACATCCACATGCTGCTCTGTAGAGATTATGGATTCACGTCAGACTCATCAGAGGAAAGTGTTTTGATTTAAAACCTGTGAAAATCATGTTGGCATTTTTACACATAAATAAATGATACACATAAATAGGGATGGGTATTGATAAGATTTTCACGATTCCGATTCCATTTTCGATTCTGTTTAACGATTCGATTCTTTATCGATTCTTTTTAAAAAAGGAGAACACTAAGGTCGATCAGCTCAGAACTTTGTTTTATATCTTCTCTTTGAACAAGACAGAAATTTAGGAGTAACATGGCCTTACAAACCCAACAATGAGATCTTAAGAGATCCAGCCTACGGCTCTTCAATGGGGTGTCACAGGGTGCCCAGGAAAAAAAATTGTAAATGTAAAATAATAAAATAAATATTCTTCTGTAGCAATAACAAAGCATAACATAAATTATTCTGTAGCAATTACACAAGAATATCCAGTAATGTCCCTGCCTACAATTAAACACATTCACTTACTGAAAATCATCTGCTGTGGCAAATGGGTGCAAGCCTTTGACCACAAACTGAGTCACTGCTCGGTGACATTCGTCTATCCTGGCCTGAAAGGAGACGCTACCGGCAGACTGCAGCGAGAACTGCCAGCATCTGAGCCAGACTCTGTCTCATCATGGTCACTAAATGCACAGTAATGGCAGGTTTGTAATAAGGCAGATCGCGCTAACATAATATGCACTGTTAGTTGATTATTTACCTGCTGCATTAACGGGAGAGGACGTGCAAACGTTACCGCTGCTGCTGGGTTGAGATTCACGAGTCGAGTGGAATTAAAAACACGACATTCATTTAAGGTCATCGCGTGTTTGTGAGCAAATGCTTTTGCATATTCGTAGTGTTTCCTCCCTTAAATGAAATATCTGCTTTGCAAGTATTGCAAGTTGCCCTGTTGTCATCCGTTCTTGAAAAGTGTAACCAAACTTTTGAGCGTTTGAGCCGCCGTGTTTCCTGCCAGGTAAATGACGCTCCGCAACGTGGTGACGTCATTTGGGGAGACTGGAATCAATAAGGGAATCGTTTGCAAAATGGCAAACAATTCCAAGGAAGTGAAACAGAACCGGGTTTCGATACCCATCCCTACACATAAATAAAGAAAAATATATTAACAAATGTTGGCATCATTCAGCTTCTAATCATGACTGTGCTTAATTAAACACAATAACAAGCCTGAGCTCTGATGTCATGTACACCAGCGGTCCCCAACCCCCGGGCCACGGACCGGTCGTTTGGTAACAGGCTGTGAGAGTTGAGGCTCGGGTGTGAACTTTATGGTTTTTATCGTTTTTTAAACCGTTTTTATCGTTAACTCTGTTTCCCTAGGTCTTTTCCTGAGTGTTATGAATAAATCTTCTTTTTTTTGGTAGCGGTACTGTTTTTATTTTGTTGTATTTATCCGCAACACCTTAAAGACCGGTCCGTGAAAATATTGTCGGACATGAACCGGTCCGTGGCACAAAAAAGGTTGGGGACTGCTGATGTACACAACTTGACCAATGGTGAACTAATCACTAATTACTTGCTGTGATCATTTCATACCAGACAGCTGCCAGGACTCACATCATCTTTATAAATAAGCGTGTCCGCAGACTCTGCTAATTTTGGCAGACTCAGCTGAATGTCGGCAGACTCTCGGCTGCGTGAAGGCAGACACGTGTTCTGACAACTCTGGCTCTGTGATGTCTGCCAGATTTGGTTTGATTTTGGGCCTCTTTGGGGGAAGAGTTGGCAGATTCAAATTGGTGAAGTTTGTTTGGTTAAATAAGTTTTATCATAACTGGCCAGACTATGGCACTCAGATTCAGGCCGAGTGACTTCCTCTGGCCTCCTGGGCTTGGGCCTCTGCAGGGTCAAACCATCTTAGCTACCTTGGTCAGCGTGATCCAGCCACCTCCCAGTCTTGTTTCCAGAGGGATGATTAAGTTCACACTTCTTGACATGACATGAATTCACAAATGAAAGTCAATCAGATTTTAGGGTCCCTTCAATCTCAGAGGTAAGAGGGTTTATGCGAGAGTTAATGATTCTCCGCCGACAGCAGCTTCTTCCTGACAGGTCAGCTGATTTCAACCAGCAATCGGACACGGTTAAAGATTCCTGTACAAAACATGACTGCAAGGACATCCTGTTTTGAATCCTGGCTGTAAGGACTTCCTGTGCTGGTGGTGGGGATGGCTGACAGGTGAGGCGACCCGCTCTGATGGTGTTTTTATCGTTTCAGTTTCATTGAAACAACAAAAGGGTAAAAAAAACCACAAAGTGACACGAGGTGAACGCTGAGCGTCGCTCACAGAATCCAACAGTTCAAACCAGGCAGTGTAAACATGCCTTCATCCTCCTCCTCCTCTTCAGTCAGTAGTCTCTCTGCTCCTCCTCCTCTGTGTTGAAGGAGGCTCTAAGCAGAGTTCAGGTACTCCAGAGCGACTTCATAACAGAACTTATACTGTTCCTATGGAAACACAGACATCAGATGTCATTCATTCACATTTTTAAAAAAGAAACACTTTTTATTACACAGTATGATGTAAAAACAACTCAGTATCCACTACGGGTCACTGGACACTCCATGTGTTCAAGTTCACCATCACGGTCTGTTTTCCTGAGGTAGTTCTGGTACAGCTTGGACTAATGTTTTGGGTCATTATGTTGCTGCAGGATGAACCCCTGATCAACTAGGTGCATACAGTATTTGTACTATGCTTTCATGTCAGACTGCAGTGAGACATTAAACTGCATAACTTTCAATAAAAAAATGGAAAAATTGGCGTGTCCTAAAACCTTTGACCGGTAGTGTATGTTTATAGAATACAATAATTATTATAAAACATAACAGAAAATTATGAATAATAATAATAATAATATATCATTATTACTGAGAAAATGTTTTTATATTTTAGTCTTAAAAAATACAGTTATGGATTCAGTGTTAAGTTCCTCTTTGATTTACTGTAAAATTAACCTTTTTTCATTTTAGTCATAAAATACAAATACAAAATAATTTGCTAAACCACAGAAGAAATGGAGAATAGAAATAATAATGATTGAAGTTAAAGCGAGCCAGTGTCTGTGATGAAGGTTGGTGGTTACCAGCAGGTCGACCATGTTTGGCTTGTTGTTCCTCAAAGTTTTTACAGCGTGAAAAACGTCGACGCAGCGCTGCTGACGCAACATCTCACACACGATACTGATACTGCAGAACACACCACTGCGACCTCCGCCATTCCTGAGGAGGAGACAGGAGAAAGAAGACCTTTGAGTTCTCTGTCAACAGTTACATAAAGTAGCACATAAAAATATTACTGCATATATTCACAAGAACACCCCTCAAAAACAAAAACATTTACAATTGTCATAAACCAAGAACAAGCAAATCATTGTACACTGTACACAAGACATTTGTTTCCAACCAAACAGAAATAAAATGATCCACACCTGTCACCATTATATAAGAAGTAAATTCTATCATAATACATGCAGACACCAGACCTTTGAACATAAGTTCTAAATTTGTAGACCTTTACATTTTGTTTCTGCAGGTTAGCCAGATTCCCCTTTTTGCCCAACCCGTAAGAAAGCTGCAAAGATAAATCTGATTCCATTGTGCTGCTGTTTTTGGGACCATAAATGAACATTGTATTCTCCAGCACCTGTCCATATCCAGCCAACCACTGTTGCAGTAATGGCAAGAGAAGAACAAGCCTGGGACACCCAACCCACAAATGTTGCAGGGTGTGCTCAGCTTGACAAAAAGCACAGTTACCCTCTACACTCGGTCCATATGTGCAACATGTCTGGTTGTGGCCATGGCCCCATGGACCACCCACCACCGAAGATCCACGGTGTGTTTCTCCAAGTGAGGTCTGTACAAGGATTTCTAGCTACGTCTGGGAGAACCTGCTGCAGAAATACTACATCGACTCCGGAAGGTCCCTCCTTCATCCTTTAGGAAAATCCATCATTTTTGGTGCCTACTTCTTAATCTACAGCAACACTGTGAAAACAGCGAAACCTTCCAAAACACCACCTTTTGTGCTCCAAACATTTTACTGTGCCTTTAAATGAGTTTTCCCTAATTTCTTCATCCTCAACTTAGAATCGCTTTAGTGTGCTCAACTGTTCATAGCTGACCACTCTCCTTATCTTTAGAACTGATTTTATAAACTCATCAAGATATGGAAAATAATCCATAGACTGTCCGCCAAATTTTCCATCTTAAAATGAGTTTATGTCTTG
Organism: Copadichromis virginalis; assembly: GCF_057382275.1. NCBI lineage: Eukaryota > Metazoa > Chordata > Actinopteri > Cichliformes > Cichlidae > Copadichromis > Copadichromis virginalis. Next base: position 35,643,043 of record NC_140626.1, read on the forward strand.
TAAGGAGTAGGATTGCTGATGCTCATCTTGTGAAACAATATCAGAAAACTGTGATGAGGAATCATCTTCAAACAAGTTCAAAGAACCTGCAGTTCGATCTTCAGCCTCACCTGTCCTTGCCTCTGTCTGTTCACTGTTCACAGGAGGCGAACCCTCACTGGGGAGGCTCAAAGTCAAACTGGCCAATTAGCTAAACCTACTCACTCTACACAACACAATGAAATAAACCTGTCTTACCTTGTAACTAACCAACTAACCATTAAGGTTGGGCGATTTTTCCAACCGATAATCATCAGTCCAATAAATGACCACCATCAACCCCACCCAAATACAATAAACACAAAAATGAAGACAGAAACAGAAGACACTCCATTTGGCTTTTTTCAAAAATTCAGAACTAAATTATCATCAGTTATTTTACACAAAACTGCATTAACCCTTTAAGACCTACCATAGAACCAAGTCCGCCAGAGCTTATATTATATGTTTACATGCTGTAGTCCCATTTTTGGGAGCATTTCAAGTTGCTTTACATCAATACAACCATTATAGCCCAAATTTTAATAATATGTCTGCATTAAGTGCATAGAAATTACATAAATTGCAAAAATGTGCAATAAACCAGAAAAAAATTGAAAATCGTTTTTGTTTTTTTAACATATATTTCTAGTTAGAGAAGTTTAAGAGGCTTATCCCTCAAAACTGTAAATACAAAAAAGTTGCACAAAATAGTTTCCCACCACAGGAAATTTATTTTGAGTGTCTTCATAGTTTTATTTTTGAAATGCACCAATTTTTATATACTGCAGAAAAAACGAAAATAAATATTATAAAGCAAATTTGCAAAAAAACAGCATATGCACCAAAATAAACTATTTCCAGCAGTGCAATATGAGTCCTAAGCATCCCATAAACGACACAGAGAGTCATAAAGTCAAACATAACTTTTAAAAACACCAGTACAGTCTTACAAGGCCAAGTTGGTAAAAAACTACATTTCCACGAATATGACGTCACTTTCGGTTTTGGGCAGGTAATGGCGGACATGCAATAGTTCGCGCTGACGTCTATTCCAGCATAGGAAGTGTTACAAACAGCTGATCGGATCGGCAAAGCGTGTTTCTGGAATATTATGTTTTTGTTGCTGCAAGTGCTTTTTATGCAGTTTTTGCAAAGCTATATGTGGAAGGAAACTGTGACCGAGGACAAGCTGATGGCATAAGATGTAAGTACAACTCCTCCGGTTTTATATGCAAGAAAAATTATTGCGCTACCTTACGTGGTTGCAGTTCTACCGGGATTTAAAAATAGTTACGCAAAATGGAGCGTGCCCGCTCAGACCGACTTTAAAGGGTTAATTCCCCAAATAGAGACAAACTCTTCAATGTTGGACAACATCTTATAAACAAATTCTACTTTCAAACGTGCACCTACTAACCCTTTAAACATAATCTCTAAATGAACAGATCCTGTTCCCTTCATTTTGTTCCTCCTTGAATGCCATATACTCATCTTAGCATGACCTATTAAAAAATTAATCAAGCAAACCTTCCTACGCTCCACTGCAGAGTACCTCGGACCCAGGATAAAGAGACTCTTCCAAGGCCACAAAGCCACTGCTGCAGCGATGAAAAAAGGCCAGATAGCCTTGGACAGCCAAGCCACAGGTGCTGCAGTGTTTCCTCAGTTAGACAGAAAAGACAGTGGTTCCCTGTTCTTAGATCCATCACTGCCCTGCTGTCCTCAGGCCTGCCAGCTTGGTTAGACCAGCATTTATACACTAGCAGTGCTGAGCTTTCTACTTGGTATCAAGGGATTGTAAAAAAGAGGCTCCTCACCAACATCACCATCAAATTGTTTTTAAAGTACAGAGAGACTGTTCTCAGTCTTCCAAGCAGTCAAAACAGACTGGTAAAAAGCAGAGGTCTGCAAAAGGTCCATGCCAGTCAGGTCTATGAGAAACAGGTGCTTGTCATATGCAAGGTCCTTTATTCTGTGAAGCAGCATAGATACAGTGTTGAACCAGGGTGGTTGTTGTTTTTGATAAAGATACTGTTGTGCTGTCTGAAGACGAAACGCTGTGATACGGCTGTGAAGGTCAATCAAACTCTGACCCCCCTCTGACACAGATAGAGACAGCACAGCAGACCTGGTCCAGTGAAGCCCTCCCCAGAAGAAATTTACCAGTCTTTTTTGTATCTCCTTGATAAGAGAGGCCGGAGGTTCAAAAACAGTGGCACGGTTCCAGAGTACAGAAGCAGCCAAGTTGTTAACAACCAAAGTCCTCCCCCTGTAGGACAATGGTGGCCAGACCCAAGTCCATCGAGACAACCGGGCAGTAATGTTTTCAACAACACCCTCCCAGTTCTTCCCCTGAAAAGCATCAGTTCCCAAAAACACTCCCAAACACTTCAGTCCCTCCCTGTTCCACTGTAACTCTGCCGGTAACACCGGCTCCTCTTTATCAACCCACCCTCCCAACATGAAACCTTCACACTTTGACCAGTTAACCTTTGCGGATGCCTGCTCATATAAGTCCAGTGTCAGTCTGAGTGTTTTAATATGGTTATAAAAACCGTAACATCATCAGCATAAGCGGACAATTTTACTGTGCTTCTTGCTTCGTCAAAGGTAAAACCTGAGAGTCCCTGTCTAAGATGGTGTAAAAGGGGTTCAATGGCCAGCGTATACAACATACCAGAAAGAGGGCATCCCTGCCCTATGCCCCTCTGAGCTGGAACAGGCCGACTTAACCCTCCCCCCACCTTTAACATGACAGCAGTGTTTGAGTACAACAATTTGATCCAAGAAATGAAAATGTTCCCAAACCCAAAAGCTTCCAAAGTTTTAAACAAATAGCGGTGATCAACTCTATCAGAAGCTTTTTCTTGATCCAGAGATAAAAAACCCCACATCCAAGTCTCTGAGCCAGATCAATAATGTCCTAATTAAAAACAAGTTGTCCATAATAGTTCTTTCAGGGACACAGTATGCTTGATCCACATCAACAATCATGTCGATACAGGTCTTCAACCTGTTAGAAAGACATTTTGCAAGAATCTTGTAGTCCGTACAAAGCAAAGAGACAGGCCTCCAATGTTTGAGCGAGCCCAGGTCCCCTTTCTTTGGCAGTAAAGTCAAAACTGCCCTCGTGCAACTTGTTGGCAAGATCCCAGTGGTCACACAGAATGTGAAAACCTCATGAATGTCCTCTCCTAGCAGCGACCAGAATTCCTGGTAAAATTCCGCAGGAAGCCCATCAACTCCTGATGACCGACCACCGTTGAGTTGTTGAACCGCTGAAGACATCTCCTCAAAAGAGATAGCAGACTCCAACACAGCCGATTCAGCCTCATACAGCCGTGGCAGCCCCTCCAGCATCCTCGTCACACATTCAGGGTCACACGTGTCAGAACTAAAGAGGCTGGCATAAAAGTCAATGGCAAGCTTCCTCATTTCTACTGGGTCAGATGTCACCTTCCCATTTGGAAGCCTTAAGTGCATCACGTGGTGTGACTCGCAAACCCTTTTCTCCAGCTTGAAGAAAAATCTGGTTGGGGCATCTATTCAACAGTAGAAATCCGAGTTCTTATAAGAGCACCTTTTGCTCTTTTGTGGAGAAACTTGCCTAAAGCCTTCCTCCTACCGTCCCAGGTACTATTTGCATTATCTGTCCCACTTATGATCTTATCCTCTAGCATCTTGAGCTCTCGTTCTAAGTCCTCAAAGCAGTCTTTAACAGTGGCCGTTGGATGTGACGTGTATTGTTGACAAAAAAGCTTAATCTGCGTTTTCCCCACCTCCTACCATTCAGCCAAATTTCAAAAGTAATTTTTCCTTTGTTTCCAGTGACACCAGAAGTCAGAAAAAGCTCGACAGAACTCTTTGTCATGAATCAGCTGCATGTTAAAGCATGTTGGTGAACAAATGTTAGAGTGCATCAATAAGGAAATATCTACAGTCACTAAATGATGATCAGAAAAACCAACAGGTGAAATTTCTGCCTTAACTAGTCTATTATTATACGTCTGATTGATAGCTATTAAACCCGATTCTTTGATCCCCATGGTAGAAGAGAGAAAACCCGACTCAGAGTGGTCAAAACATTTATAATTCTTTATTCAATCATCTTCTGGAAGAGAGAGCCCCGCACAGCCCAAAGCCAGTTGCAGAATCTCTAACATTAGAAGCCAAAAATGTGTCTCATATAGGTGTTATTTTGGTCCTTTACACGTCACACACAGCCTCGATACAAACAACCCCTTCTGTGTTACTAGTTCCACTTTTTCTGTCTGGTTTCCTGTATTTTATTAATATGCCTCTGCAGCTCTGCACTAAACTTCCTGTTTTTCAGTTTGGCTGAGCACTTGGTTTATGAGTCAAAACTGGCTTTGCTTTACAAGCCTTTATTATTAAAATACATAAAACAATATAATCAGAAAATAGGCACTAACAATATATATTTATCTTGTAACACTGCCTTCACATTGCCCTCAGAAACGTTCACATATGTGTATTCTCTAGTTGTGGGATGGAGCCTTCTCCACACATCAGTCAGAAAGATAAAAGTGAGCCCGAAGGTGGGTGAGGCTCTCCTGTGTTTCTGTCAACTGAAGGGTGGGTTGTGCAATTCCAGTCCCCTCCCACCACCACTATTGAACCACTATGTATTTGTGATAATTTATAATTAATTTTACGAAATAACCTCACACGACCTGCAGCTGAGTTGTGGGCGCATACATTCATAAAGCAAAAGGTGTTCCCTTGATGGTTGCTTGTACTACCTGTGCCCTTCCCTGCTCTACCTCACATACGGAGACATGTGACAGCTGAAGGTGCCTAGAAAATAAAATTGCTACACCTGCACTGAGGTTAGTGCCATAACTTAAAAATACCTGCCCACTCCAACTCATTCCCCATTCTGTCTCATTATCTACAGTACTACTAAAAAAACCACATCAATGTTTTTGTTCCTGCTGTTCCACCAAAACTGCTCGCCTTTCTCTGACTCTTCCCCCATTACTGTTAAGCGTACCCACTCTCAAGCCTGCCATAAAGACAGAGAGAAGAGGAAGAAGAGAAAGAGGGAAAAGACAGTGAGACCCTTCCAAAAAAAAAAAAAAAAAGACACCCTTAATACTCCGAACATTTTACTGTGGTTTTAAATGAGTTTTTCCTTGTTTTTCCCTCCTCAACACAGTCAGGATCTTTTTCAGGCGGCATCTTTTCTGTTTGCTCAACTGTTCATAGCCAACAACTCTCCTTATCTTTAGAACAGAGTTTATAAATTGATCGACATCTGGAAAAAACTCTGACTTCCACAGACTGCCTGCTAAATGTCTTATCCAAAAAGCGATTTATATCTTCTAAGGAATACGACTGCTGATGTTCATCTTGTGAAACAATGTCAGAGCATCGTGACAGGGAATCATCTTCAAACAAGTCTTCTTCCTCATTTTCCGCGCTCAAAGAACCTGAAATTACATTTTCATTTCCTACCTCACTTGTCGTTGCCTCTGTCCTGATTTTCCTCCACAGTTTTCCTGTCCTGTCTGTCATCACTTCCATCCGGCCTGTGGAGCACTGGCTGCGATCTCCATTCTGTCACCCAGCGCCGCTAGCAGCTCGTAGCTGGCTGTTCGTCCACACCGCTACTAGCGGGCTGTTCTCTCGTACCGACATCTACGGCAGGCTCACTTGCTTCACTAGCATGGCCCTGCTGTTTACCTGTGTCATTGCGCACTTCGTGCTCTTTATGAGGGCAGGATGAGCGTTTATGGCCAACATGCACTTCATGCTAACTGCGCTTGCATAAACAGTATACAAGCCGTTTTCGTATCTCACTTTAAACGACACTTCCAGTGTCTGTGAAGGATCGTTCAAGTACATGAAGGCCTGCCTTCATAGTGACTGAATGTGCTGCAGTCTGGCATCTTTGCAGCCAAGACGAACAACACTGAACCCGCTAGCAAACTTTCCAAAGCAGGTCAGTTCCTTTTCAAGTAGCTCATTGGGGATAAACGCCATCTACGCGGGTCACCGCAAACAGTGGTGAAACAGCCACAACAAATCATCCAAAATGATCCCCCTTTCAACTAACAGGTGAACCAACCGCTCCTCACGGAGAAAGGTAACCACAGCCTTGTTCATCCGAGAGCCGCAAGTTGTGTTCTCATGGCCCACCTGTTCACCAAAAGCTAGCAGAGCCTGCTCCACGGTGTACTGTTGGGGGGGCCTCCCCTGTCTAATAGACAGGGGAGGCAAACCCTCACTAGGGAGGGACGCCATTGCTCAAGGTAAAACTGGCGAATTAACTAAAACTCTTCACTTCACACAACACAATGAAATAAACTTGCCTTACCTTTTAACCACCCATAAAGTTTTCTGGAAAAAACAGTCCAAACGTCCCAAACTCACTCAGCAGCTCCACACACTCACCAAACACCTTCACACACCCATTCACTCACACTCCCAGCATGCAGTGCAGGAAGGAGAGGAGAGGAGAGTGGAGTCAGGGGTTACATAGATGAGAATGAAAGCAGTTTATGTTGTGACCACTAGATGGAGACAAAACACCACACAAACACAAACTTTATAACTACTGATACTGCAGTACTCTCTGCAGTACTGTGTGTATTTCCTGTGTAAGAAACAGTGATACTCTTGCAGTAAAGTAATGAAAACACAGTTTTCTTTCTGTAGTGTTATGTGTAGTACTGCATGTAATACTGTGTGGTACTCTTAAAGGGTAATGTCTTTAGTACTGTGTTTATTAAAAGACAGTGTACTTTATGTAGTATTGTGTGTAGTACTGTGTGTATTATAAGACAGTGTACTTTTGTAGTAGTTTGTGTAGTACTGTCTGCAGTACTGTGTGTAGTACACAGTGTAGTACTTTCTGCAGTGCTGCGTGCAGTGTTGTGTGTACTCTTACAGGCAGTGGACGACGGTGCGTCCCTCGCCGCCGTCGTACTCCTCCTGCCATTTGTCCACCTGGTGCACGAGCTTGAGGAAGGAGCGCTTGGAGACGGGCGTGTCGCGGTACATCGGCCAGCCCAGGAACTGGAACTGCTGCACCATGCGGTACCCGTCCTGCGGCTGGAGACACAGGGAGAACCAGGCAGTCAAAACAAGCTCGCCCCAAACAACCAATGTATAATCAAACACTTCCCCAGAAGAACAGAAACATGAACCAAGTGTACCTCTAAACTAAACACTAAGGAGAAAGGAAGTAAGGAAACTGTGAAGGGAGAAGGGGAAAGGAAGTCAAAAGAAATACATTTTAGGAGTAAAGAAGAAAGGAAAGAACAGGAGAGAGGAAAGGAAGATATATAATGTAGATGGAAGGAAATGAGAGGAAAGGAAAGATATTAGGAAGCTTATTGAGACAGGAAAGAAAGCAAAGACAGGTTCCTGTGAGCAGACAGCAGGAGAGAGCTTTAACTCAAACACCAAAATCAAGCTGCCACAGCGAGGCGGGTGGAGACGGGAGCGCGGATCAAACACAGCCGATATTTGTTGAGACGCATGGAGGAAACGAGGCCCTGAATCACAGCCGCACTCAAACTCAGCCCGATGGGGAGGTGAGGAGGCTTAAATCAAACACATCCTGAGCTAAATCTGGTGCAGCAGGAGAGAGAGAGCGGAGGCTTGGATCAAACACAGGCGCAGCTCAGCTTTATTACACAGAAATCAAACGCGCCCTGAATATGTGAGGGCAAAACCAAACAGACCCTCCGTGTAGGGTGATGCAGTTTTACTCCGTCAGGATCTGAAGACAAAGGTAATTACACATCCACAGAGACGTCACGTAGAGGCGAGGTGGTTCTAACGATGGCGAACAGCCACCACGGCAGGGGAGAGTGAGAGAACAGCCATCGCCCTGACAGGACCACGGCCACGATGGTGGTTCTCTCAGGGCTCCAGCACGGCAGAGACACTAATGGATGACTCAGCCGAGTCAGGAATCCTAGTCTCAAAGAAGACGGCCAATAGAACCCTGCACAGGGACGGACTGAGAAAGAAGACGGAGGCTACGACCCAAAGGGCAGCGGCCCCACAGTGAAGCACGGTGGTGGCAGTATTATGCTGTGGGCATGCTTCACTGCGTCTGGACCTGGGAATTTCATCGAGGTGGGTGGATCCATGAAGAAAGAAGGATATGTGAATGAAGACCTGAAGCAGTCAGGCTAAACTAGGTCGGAGTCATCACTTTGTCTTCCAGCATGTCAACAACCCAACGCATATGTCGCTCCTGGTGAAGATCAAGGCGAGCGTGACAAAGCCCTGACTGTGGGCTGAGACCAAATGTAAGCACAAGAGCAGCCTGGGTGTAAACCTGGCTGGACTTGAGTTTGGCTCAAGTTTGTTACTTACATTAAATCAATTTAATAAATCAAATTTCAGTGTATTTTATTTGACATTCCAACCTACTGATACTTACAGAGTGAAGGGCAGCCAGGTTTTTACAGGAAACAAACTAAGGCTACATCCACCCGGGTATTTTTGAAAATGCAAATTTTTCTATGCGTTTGCACCTTTCGTCCACACGTAAACTGCGTTTTCAGTCACTGAAAACTGAGATTTTTAAAAACTCCTGCCAGGGTGGAGATTTTTGAAAACCCAGTTTTTGCGTTTACATGTGGACGAGGAAAACGGAGAAAACGCAGCGTCAAAGGTGTGCGCCTACACACACAGTTACTGTCCTTCCACACACAGGACTCGGTTCTGCTTCTATGCGCCATCTTTGTTCACTCTTTCCCACCGAGGCTTCTAGACTTCTGATTGGCCAACATTTCTACACGGTTAGGAATATATCGCCACCTGTTGCTTTGGCATCTTCCTAGCGCGTTTTTGTGGTTACGTGTGGACGGGATTTTTAAAAAACGTGGCAGCGTGCTCGGTGCTTGATCAGATTTGAAGTTTAATTTTTCGCTGTAGAAAGAAGTTTTCTTCCCACGCAGAGTTTACAGCAGGCGCTAATGTTTCTGTCACTTTTTACAGAATCAGACTTAAAGTAATGTGATTACTTCCAAGCTTTAAATGCTGCATGGTCATACTCCCTCCAACACTCCATATTATCCATTGTTGATCTGCACACGTCTGTTGCTAACACGGACGTCGCACGCGCTCACGTCATTGTCATGAGACACTCTCACAAACAAAATCACGGTTTAGTAACGCAGCATATTTACGGGTAAGTAACAGTAATCTAAAAGCGCACCCTGGCTGTGTTGTAGATCCTGAAGATTCGGCTGATCACGTCCTCCTCCAGGTCAGCGGACACGAACTCCACCTGCAGCGAGCCGAGGCGATGGAGACCGTTCTCTGGCCAGTACTGAGGGCACAGCTAACACACACATACACAAAGGGAAGTTATTGATCAGCTCATGAGTTTTACACCGCCCTTACCAAAGCACCTGTGCTATGATGTCATCATCACCCACCTGTTCTAATATATCTGAAAATCTTTGAGTGTGTGTGTGGGTGGAGCTTCACCTGTGCGGGGTCGACATCATTCAGCATGACAATGGATGTGCAGTGGTAGTCGAGGACCAGGCGCCAGAAGTCCTTCACCGTGTTGGGCAAAGGATGCTGGGTAACGATGAACGCCGACGGCTGCTTGTAGCTCTGCATGACACGAGGTCAGTCAGACAGCAGGAAGTGATGTCACACAAGCAGACACAGCAGGGTGGATGTCACTGTTGTACACAGCCGTGCTCAGGATTTCCGACGTCAGTGTTTTCAGCAGATTTCTGAACGCGTGCTTCCTTCTTTGAACCTTAGCGTTAACTTTGATATTTTAAACACTTTCCTGGAGTTTCTATAGCGACAGCTGTCTGGCTGCCTCAGGCAGGTCTGATGTGGGTGTAACTGACTCGGAGGCAGTGACGCTTGTGCGCCGAGTGCCCTAACACTCGGTGTTAAAGCCTCTGCTGCATCGACACCGAGCAGCACTTGCTAATGTTAGCTTAGAAGAGAAGTCCTCCACTCACTATCGCCACCAAATGACAGGCTCCAAGTATAACACAGAATCCAACACATCTCCACAACAGGGCAACAAGCTCACCTGAAGGACTTCACACAGAATTCATGAATGATCTGCGCTCAGCGAGAAAGCCGCTGCAGCAGGACAGCACGATGGCAGAGCGACTGAGTGTTCTCCGCTTCAGTCCTCTGTGCTGTTTGCTAAACAAAGAATCTGACGGCTGGGCTGGTCGCTCTCAGAGTTTCTGATTGGTTTACTTTTCAGCCTAATGTTCTCCTTCACCTGCACTCACATCTCTTTGGGCCAAACTGAGAGATCCAGTGAAAAGATATCGGATCAGCTCCCCATCTTTAATCTGCTTCACTTATTGTGGAACAAAAGCTTCGAATCAAAGCTGCGAATCTGCAGTCACATTCATCAAACCCACTGTGTGTGTGTGTGTCACGTACATCCATGAGCGCAGCGTTGATGTAGTTGGAGCTCTCCCCGTCGATGGTGATGAGGAAGGGCAGGCAGCGGTCTGGAGGCAGCACGTCCATGCAGCGGTTCTTCTCATGGTTTCTGGGCAGCAGAGCGATGCTGCAGTCCTCCACTCGCAGAGTCGGCGTCACCATGTTCAGCGTCTGAGCGCGCACACACATGTAACAGGACACACACCTGACACCTTCTTTCTAACCTAATGAGTTGATCTCATGTCATATTTTTACTTTCTCAGACTTCGGAACATTATTATTTTCATTGATTTTGTTTAATTTTTGTTAACATTAATTTTGTTATTTGTAATCATTTAATTAGTGATTTAATTTTTGTCTTCATTTTTTAAAATGTCTTCAAGTTTTAATCTCGTTGTTTGTTTTTGTTTGATTTTTAAGTTTTATTCATACAGCGTAAGTGTGTTGTGTCACCAGTTTGTTACCAGTTTGTTACTGGGTGTCTGTGGCACTTTTATTTTAACCGTGTCGTTTATTGTTGTGTATTTTTACTCGCTGTCATGCTGCTGTAACACAAAAGCGTCCGATGTGGGATCAATAACGTATCCATTTAAAGTAAAGACGCTACAGCGACACAGAGAGAACAATCATATGACCCCCTGTGAGCAGCACTTTGGCGACAGTGGGAAGGAAAAACTCCTTTTAACAGGAAGAAACCTCAGACAGAACCGGGCTCAATATTTAGACTGTATAATATGAATTTCTGACTTTTATTTTGAAACTGCGGTGCAATGATGTCATCACTCAGAGCTGTGATGTGGTTTGATTATTTCATGGACGCTGGCAGGTTCGTGCTCTAAACGAAGCGTGAAGAATATTAACATGGTCGTCACGTTACCCTGAACTCCTCTTTGATCTGACTCGAGTTGGTCTGAGGATCCAATCGGTTCATCTCATAATAAACCGACCGCAGCTGACTGGCTGGAATCGCTGTGTCACCGCACAGACACGCCTCCAAGATGGCATCGTGGATGAAGACGTACTGCTCCTGGTAGACAGAGGAAGGTGGTCAGACACTGTTTAAATAAGCTCCTCCTCCTCCTCCCCAGCTCTGACTGACGGGACGTCGGCTGCTGAAATGTCACTTCATAAAAGATTAATGTCAGCGCACGGCGGCTGGAGAACAGGCGAGTGACATTCAAAGTTAGAGAAGGTCATCGCGGCGTTCATTTCTGTCATTTCCTGTCAGTCAGCGATGAAGATGTGAGGACGAGTCGGAGACAATGAGGAATGATCGATGAAACTTTGATCATGAATGAAGCTGAGTAACTGAGCACGTGCAGTTTGAAACATTAAGTTATTAGTGATCACGTAAAACAGTGTTTACCTGCAGGTCAGAACACCTGCACACAGGTAGAAGGTATTTCACTGTGTGAATGTGTGTGTGTGTGTGTGTGTGTGTGTGTGTGTGTGTGTGTGTGTGTGTGTTTGTGAGTGAGTGAGTGAGTGTGTGTGTACCTCAGTCTGGACCATGTTAACCCTTCGTGCTCTCAGCTCGCGGACACAATTGTAGATGTCAACCACGCCCTCTCTCTCCGCCATGTCCAGCATGATGTCGATCACGATGAAGCATCCTGTACGTCCCGCCCCCGCACTGACACACACACACACACACACACACACACACACACACACACACACACACACACACACACACACACACACACAGTCACGTCAGCAGTGATGAAGTTTCTTTGTTACTAGTAATGACAGTAAAAGTTGTACCTGCAGTGGACCACAGTGGGACCGGCGGTGGGTGGGGTTTTGGCCTTGACGCGGCGGATGAAGCCGAGCAGCCCGGTGGCATGAAGCGGGACGCCGTGATCAGGCCAACCGGTGAAATGAAACTGACGGATCTCCCTGATCTCTGCCACACCCCTCTGACACAGACAGAGAGCGGAGGTCAGGTCAGTGCACAGGTGTGTGTACATGTCTGTGTGTGTGTTACACCTCTGTGTGCACAGGTGTGTGTGTGCACAGGTGTGTGTACATGTCTGTGTGTGTTACACCTCTGTGTGCACAGGTCTGTGTGTGCACAGGTGTGTGTGTACATGTCTGTGTGTGTGTTACACCTCTGTGTGCACAGGTGTAACATAAAGATATTTTAGCTTTAAGTCCTTCAGTTGCTGGCGGTGACATCAGAATACCTTCACTGACCACGTCAGTCCCAAATACATTCATAATAAACACTGATAAACTGGGCCCCCACTGACACATGCATGAAGCATCCATAGAAACACAGCTTCTGATTACTCACACACCTGTGCACTTTCAAGATGGCGCTGCAGATGGCAGCCTCGGTACTGCGCTCTCTCGCACTTTTTTTGTTTTTGTTTATTTTCTGCACTTTTGATCACTCGAACCACATCACTTTCCCCAGAGATCAACTGCTAAACATCAGGCAGTCATCTCACAATAGTTCTCATTTTTCACAAACCCGGAAAGTTTTTTGGAGATTTTAGTTGGAGGCGCAGCAGCTCTCTGTGGCTCCTGGAGGAGACGTAGACGGGGGACTCACGCTGGTGCGCTGGTGAAACTATGTCGGCGAGGATTCCGCACGGGACTCTCCTCCATTCACCTCCCAAATCTCCGCTCCCTTCCAAACAAAGTCAATGAATTACTTCTCTTAAACTGGACTAACAAGGACTTTGCACGCTCTGCTGCCCTCTGCTTCACTGAAACCTGGCTCAGTGAGCATATCCCAGACGCTGTCTTAAATCTGCCGGGCTTCACTGGGCGGACTGCGAAATGGAGCTGTCAGGGAAAACAAAGGGTGGTGGAGTCTGCTTCTGCATCAACGAAGGTTGGTGTACTGATGTCACAGTGTTACAGAAACACTGCAGCCCACACTTGGAAAGTTTTTTCATCAACTGTAAACCTTTTTATTCACCGCGGGAGTTTTCTTCCTTCATGGTGGTTGGCGTTTACATCCCTCCACAGGCCAACGCGAACAACGCACTGTGCGAGCTGGCTGACCAGATTACTACCCTGGAGAGGACATTCCTGGATTCCTTTACAATTATTCTTGGGGATTTTAACAGAGCAAACCTAAACCACGAACTCCCTAAATACAGACAGCATATAGACTGCCCCACCAGGGACAACATCATACTGGATCACTGCTACACCACTCTAAAAGATGCCTATCGCTCTGTGCCCCGGGCAGCTTTGGGACATTCTGATCACTGCATGGTCCATCTTATTCCAGTTTATAGGCAAAAACTCAAACGTGCGAAGCCTGTAGTCAAAACTGTGATGAAGTGGACTAACGCAGCAAAGCAGGAACTGCAGGACTGTTTCGACTCCACTGATTGGACTGTTTTTGAAGCTGCATCTGAGAACCTGGATGAGCTGACGGACACTGTGACATCAAACATCAGTTTCTGTGAAGATGTGTGTGTGCCAACAAAGACCTTTTGCACATACAACAACAATAAACCATGGTTCACTCCTAAACTTCAACATCTTCGTAAGGCCAAGGAGGACGCCTACAGAAGTGGTGACAGGGCCCTGTACAAGCAAGCCAGGAACACACTGACCAAGGAGATCAAAGCAGCTAAAAGGATCTACTCCCAGAAGCTGGAAGAACGGCTCTCAGCCAACGACCCTGCGTCAGTGTGGAGGGGCCTGCAGGAAATCACCAGCTACAGACGCCCCCCACCCACTGTTGAAGCAAACAAAGACCTGGCCAACGAGTTAAACACTTTCTACTGAAAGTTTGAGACGGACAGACTCCCACGCCCCACCCTCCCCTCCCCAGGGACATTGCTTCAGACATTGACCCCCAACACACCTTCCACCTCTCCCCCCTTCACCCCCACCCTCCCCAATCCAGACCCAACGACCACCACCACCACCCTCCCCAATCTAGATTCAACGACCACCACCACCCTCCCCAATCCAGACCCAACGACCACCACCACCACCCTCCCCAATCTAGATTCAACGACCACCACCACCCTCCCCAATCCAGACCCAATGACCACCACCACCCTCTCCAATCTAGATTCAACGACCACCACCACCCTCCCCAATCCAGACCCAATGACCACCACCACCCTCCCCAATCCAGATTCAACGACCACCACCACCCTCTCCAATTCAGACCCAACGACCACCACCACCCTCCCCAATCCAGATTCAACGACCACCACCACCCTCTCCAATTCAGACTCAACGACCTCCACCACACCTCTCACCCCCTTTCCTCCTCCCTGAAACTCAGAATACACACTCAGGATGTGAGCCGACTATTCCAGAAACAGAAGCCCAGGAAAGCCCCTGGACCAGACGGCGTCTCACCCTCCTGCCTCAAAACCTGTGCTGAACAGCTGGCTCCCATCTTTACTCGCATCTTCAACAGATCCCTGGAGCTGTGTGAAGTTCCCTCCTGCTTCAAACGCTCCACCATCATCCCTGTTCCCAAGAAACCCATCATCACAGGACTGAATGACTACAGACCTGTCGCCTTGACGTCTGTGGTCATGAAATCCTTCGAACGACTGGTGTTAGCCCATCTGAAAGACATTACAGGCCACCTGCTGGACCCTCTGCAGTTTGCCTACCGGGCAAACAGTTTGGTGGATGATGCAGTGAACATGGGGCTGCATTAAATCCTGCAACACCTTGACCGCCCGGGAACTTATGTCAGGGTCCTGTTTGTGGACTTTAGTTTGGCTTTTAACACCATCGTGCCTGAACTTCTCTCCTCCAAACTCTCCCAGCTCAGCGTGTCACCAGCTACCTGTCAGTGGATCACCAGCTTCCTGACAGATAGAAAGCAACAAGTGAGGCTGGGGAGATCACCTCTCGGTCCCTCAGTATTGGTGCCCCTCAAGGATGTGTTCTCTCACCACTACTGTTCAAATTCAAATTCAAATTTTATTTGTCACGTACACAGTCATACACAGTACGATATGTAGTGAAATGCTTGGACAACTGCTCGTGACCTAAAGAAAACAAAAAAGGAAAAGGCTATGAATAAGATAGGAAATAAATATGAAAAATTAAAAAGGGTAAATTTAACTAGGAAGGAATAAAATATAAATTAAGGTTAAAAATGAAATAACTGTACAACAAAATACACAATATAGAACTGTATAAGAATGTATGAAGAAATATAAATAAATATATACACAATAACAGCAGCTGTACAAGTATTAACTGGAAATAAAGAATATAGTGACCAGTGTTGTGCAATCCACATTATGTCTTGTGCAGTGCAAATATGCTTAAAGTGATTTAAGTAATGAAGTGAAACAATGTCCAGAAAGTCCAGTGTGTGTGTAAGAACCATATGTGTGGGTCAGTACTGTGTGGTGGTGTGATTGAGAGACCGTATCGCCTGCAGGAAGAAGCTCCTCCTCAGTCTCTCTGTGTTGGTCTTCAGGGAGCGGAATCGCTTTCCTGACCTCAGCAGAGAGAACAGTCTGTTGTTGGGATGGCTGAGGTCCTTCACCATCTTCCTGGCCTTGGTCCGGCACCGCCTGCTGTAGATTGAGTGCAGGTCAGGGAGCTCGGAGCGGATGGTGCGCTCAGCTGACCGCACAACCCTCTGTAGAGCTCGTCTGTCCTGCATGGTGCTGTTCCCGAACCAGGTTAAGATGTTTCCCGTCAGGATGCTCTCTATGGTGCACGAGTAAAAGTTCCTGAGCACCTTGGAGGGCAGTTGGAAGTCTCTCAAGCGTCTGAGGTGGTAGAGACGCTGACGGGCCTTTTTCACCACGGTGTTGATGTGACAGGACCATGACAGGTCCTGCGTGATGTGAACTCCGAGGTATTTGAAGCTGTCCACTCTCTCCACTGGGCACTCGTTGATGACGGGGGTCTGGTAGTTCCTCTCCTGCTTAGTGCTGAAGTCCACTATCAGCTCCTTTGTCTTACTGACGTTTAGAAGGAGGTTGTTCCTCTGGCACCAGTTCTCCAGATTCCTAATCTCCTTCAGGTAGGCCGTCTCGTTGTTATCAGAGATCAGGCCCACCACGACGGTGTCGTCAGCAAACTTGATGATGGTGGTGGAGCTGGTAGTGGCCACACAGTCATATGTGTACAAAGAGTACAGCAGGGGGCTCAGAACACACCCCTGGGGGGCTCCAGTCCTAAGAGTGGTGGAGGCTGAGACATGTCCACCCATCCTTACTGCCTGTGGTCTGCCAGTTAGGAAGTTGGAGATCCACTGACACATAGATGAGCTGAGTCCCAGATGCTCCAGCTTGGTGGTGAGTGTGGAGGGAATTATGGTGTTAAATGCAGAGCTGTAGTCTATGAAGAGCATTTTAACATAATTCCCCCTTCTAGTGTCCAAGTGAGTGAGTGATGTGTGGAGGAGATGAGAGATGGCATCGTCTGTGGAACGATTTGGACGGTAAGCGAACTGTAGTGGGTCCAGTGTGTCTGGTAGTGAAGAAATGATGAAGTCTCTGACCAGGCGTTCAAAGCACTTCATCACTACTGAGGTGAGGGCTACAGGGCGATAGTCATTGAGAGAAGCAGGGTGGGGTTTCTTCGGGACAGGAACAATGATGGACTCTTTGAAGCATGTGGGGATCACCGACTGAGATAAAGAGATGTTGAATATCTCAGTGAACACAGGAGCTAGCTGGTATGCGCAGTCTCTTAGGATGCGACCTGGGATGCCGTCTGGTCCTGCTGCTTTCCTGGTGTTCACTCTCTTGAAGGCTCTCCTTACTTCATGCTCGGAGATGACGAGCACGTTTCCGGTGCTGGCAGTATCTTCCTGTCTGCAGCCGTTAGCGCCGCTAACACTAGCATTGTTGGAGTCCTTAGCTGCAGCCTCGAAGCGAGCATAGAAAGTGTTCAGCTCGTCTGCCAGAGTCACGGCCGCGTTCGTCATACCGGTTGTTGGTGCTTTATAGTCCGTTATTGTCCTTAGTCCCCGCCACAGGCTCCTAGAGTCACTCTGTTGGAGTTGTGACTCTAGTTTCCTCCCGTAGCGCTGCTTCGCCTCTTTCACCGCCCTCCGCACGTTATATGACGCGGCTTTGTACGGGTCCATGTCTCCTGTTGTGAGTCCCGTGTTGTAGGCAGCGGTGCGGGATCTCAGAGCGTCGCGGATGGTTTTATCCACCCACGGCTTCTGGTTGGGAAACGTTGTGATAGTCTTTGTCTCCACGGTATCATCCGCTAGTTTCCCGATGAATCCCACAACCGCTTCCGTAAACACGTTGACGTCATCGTCGGAGCTGTTTCTGAACATGCCCCAGTCTGCGTCATCGAGTGCGTCCTGTAACGCGGCCACCGATTGATCCGTCCAGCGCGCGACCTTCCTCTGAACCGGAACTTCCTGTTTCAGCCTTTGTTTGTATTTTGGCATGAGGAAGATGGCGGCGTGATCAGATTTGCCAAACGGAGGGCGGGATTGTGCCTTGTAGCCGTCCTTGACCGTAGTGTAGCAGTGGTCCAGTGTCCTTTCACCTCTGGTGGGGCAGGTGATGTGTTGATAAAAGTTCGGCGCTGCGCGTTTGAGGTTGGCGCTATTAAAGTCCCCCGTCACAATAAGCGCAGCGTCCCGGTGTTGTGTCTGGTGCTGTGTGAGTGCCTCATGCAGCTCGCATAAGGCGGTGACCGTGTCCGCTTGTGGTGGAATATAAACGGCACTTACAATGACCGATGTAAATTCCCGAGGTAGATAAAAAGGACGACACATGATGGACAGTAGTTCCAGATTTGGTGTGCAGGAGCGTGTGAGAGGAACAACGTTCGCACTGTTGCACCAGTTGTTGTTCACCATTAAACACACGCCGCCTCCCCTTGACTTCCCCGAGTCCCGTGTCCTGTCCATGCGGTGAACCGAGAAGAACTCGGCCGGCTGGATGGCGTGGTCCGGCACCGCTGGGTTCAGCCATGTCTCGGTGAAGCAGAGGAGATTGCAGTCCCGAATGTCTCTCTGGAACTTTACCCTGGCCCTGAGGTCGTCAAGCTTGTTCTCCAGTGACTGGACGCTGGCGAGCAGGATGCTAGGCAGAGGTGTGCGGTGTGCACGAGCTCTCAGCCTGTTCCTGACGCCGGCTCGCATCTCTCTAGGCCGCCGCCGCTTCCCTTTGTTCTCCCTCAAGATCTCACTTGGCCAGCTCGGATCCGGAGTTAAAAACTTCGAATTGTGAGTACATTGTATACCAATAGAAACAAGAGTGTCACTGTCATACCTAATGTACCCAATGGTGATGATTTTGCCGATTTAGAAACGCTGAAAACTAACTTAAAAAACAAAGACAAAGAAAAAGTGGTCGGAGCAGTCGTGACGGCAGCCAACCTCACCGGCGCCATCTTCTCCCTCTACACTAACGACTGCACCTCCAAGAACTTGGCTGTCAAACTCCTAAAGTTTGCAGATGACACCACTGTCATTGGCCTCATTCAGGATGGTGATGAGTCTGCATACCGGCAGGAAGTTGAGCGGCTGGTACTCTGGTGCAGTCAGCACAATCTGGAGCTGAACACTCTTAAAACTGTAGAGATGACAGTGGACTTCAGGAGACATCCCTCAACTCTGCTCCCCCTCACCATATCAGACAGCCCGGTGTCGACTGTGGAGATCTTCAAGTTCCTGGGTACCACCATCTCCCAGGACCTGAAGTGGGAGACCAACATCAACTCCATCCTCAAAAAGACCCAGCAGAGGATGTACTTCCTGAGACAACTGGGGAAGTACAGTCTTCCACAGGAGCTGCTGATCCAGTTCTACACTGCGGTCATTGAGTCTGCCCTGTGCTCCTCCATCACAGTCTGGTATGGTGCAGCCACTAAACAGGACAGGAGCAGACTGCAGCGGACTGTACGGGCAGCAGAGAAGATCATCATGCCCCCCTGCCCTCCATCCAGGACCTGCACATCTGAAGAACCAGGAACCAGGCAGGGAAACTCATCACAGACCCCTCACACCCTGGACACAGACTTTTTGATCTGCTGCCCTCTGGCAGACGGTACAGAAGCCTGCAGACCAGGACCACCCGACACAGGAACAGTTTCTTTCCCCTCGCCATCTCCCTCCTAAACAGTTGACCTGTCACACTGCTCCCACTGCCAGACTGCAACTGCACCTTATGTACATTGTGTAGTATTCACTCAACCCCATTTCATTTCTGTCATCCTGTAGTTTATGTATATAAGTTTGGATTGGTTATTTATAGTTGGTTTACACAGCTTTGTGTATGTATGTGTACGCATGTGTAATGTATATATAGACACGTGTGTGTGTGTGTGTGTGTGTGTGTGTGATTTACATTGCTGTGCTTGTGAGTCACCATCTACCGGAACCAAATTCCTTGTATGTGTCTGCACATATACATGGCCAATAAACACGATTCTGATTCTGATTGCTCAGCACACTGGTGATGCTATGGTCCCTGACACGGGTTGTTGCTAGGTGGACGCAGGTCTAACGTCGTCCTGACGACTGTAGTTTAGAACGAGCTTCCCTTTAGACGGTGCGATGACGCAGATCACGTGATGACGTTTGTTGTGGATTTTTCCAGCAGGTGTAATATTCCCGTTCAGTTTGTTCCTGTCAGGTTACCATACCAGACTCTGACACTCTGTCCAACATGCTTACACTCACGTCCTGATAAGATTCGCTCTCTTGTAGATTACATCAACATTATCCACAAAATTCTCCAATATAAAAACACGACTGACCTCTGACCTGGAATCAACAAATTTACCTCACTCCTCCACCCACGTCCCTGAGGTAAGGTGGGGTCAGAGTTCCTCTGAAAGGAAACAACTGAAGACAACTCTGTGCTGTGTCAGTGTCAGCGAGCTGAGGTCACGGCGGCCTACACCTCGTGTAGATCCTTTGTTCATGTGCATGTTCAACTTTATTGTAACAGCTGGAGAACAGCTGCACTGATGGAGCTGAACTGAACTGTAGAGGTGTGTGTACACAGAGGTTTTTGGACATAACGAAGGATTGTGTGTGTGCGTATGTGTGTGTGTGTTACCTTCTCTACAGCAAAGGTCCGGATCACGTACTCAGACAGCAGCTGAGTCTCGATCAGCGTCACCTTCATGTCGCCGTAGATCTCCGTGTCATCAGGCCAGTACTTACAACACTTCACCTACACACACACACACACACACACACACACACACACACACACACACACACACACACACACACACACACACACAGGATTAAATTGCCTCATTAATTAAACAGAAACACAAACAGAACAAAAGCAGCTGATATTAAAATCTCATTAGAGGCTCCGCCCCCTCCCCCTCTCCTCATTAACAGCTAATTACTGCAGAGCTAATCACACTGTCACCATGACAACCAACGAGGTAAACAGGGAGGGAGGGGTGAGAGAACAAATCAGGCTAACGTGACAGTGTGTGTGTGTGTGTGAGAGACAGAGGGAGACAATCAGGCTCTATCCCAGAATCCCCCCTCTGTAAAGGAGGGGAGCAGTTCCCTGGTGCCTTCTGGGTAATGAGGGCTTAGCGACGCCCGCCTGCAGGTGTGTGTGTCTGATCTCAGGTTCGATCCTTTATTTTCAGGAGGAAATGGCGGCGTGTTTATCAATTTGCAGCGCGATTCACAGGAGCACACCGTGAGTTTCCCAGAATGCCGAGCAAATGCGATGAGGTCACACAGCCACTACCCAATAGTTAGAACCTGAGCACGCCACCCTCAGAGACGGACGGCTGTGAGGAGCAGTGCGTCAGAGTCCTCGAGGATGCAGTGCCGCTACGCCGCAGCGGGAAAGTCAATGCTCAGAGAAGCAAATCTGAAACACGCAAAGTGTCTGTGAAGGTTCTCGGTCATCCAGGTCATCGTAGTTTGAGGAGCTTGCAAAGAAAAGCGTCTGGGCTTCTTTAGGTTTCCATGAAGACGTTTCACCTCTCATCCAAGAAGCTTCTTCAGTTATAAGAGCAAATGGTGGAGAGTCCCAGAATTAAGCCTGTGGGAGTGTCCCCAAGATGATTGATCCTTTACCTAATCACACGGGTGTGGGTCCCAATCAGCCAAGGTTTCGGGTGAGCTCATTGTGAAACCTGGCCCCACCTTATCATGTGATTTCCTGAGGTCAGATGGCCCAGGATGTGAGTGGGCGTTAAGGCGTCTGGGAAGGATCTCAAAACTGGATTATAGATGGCAGAGAGTTGGTGTCGTAAGCCACCGCCTCTGTTCAAAGATGGTCGCTCACAGTGGACATAGATGCTTCTTTCACTCCTCTTTCAAACCATCTGTCCTCTCTGTCCAAAATGTGAACATTGGCATCCTCGAAAGAGTGACCTTTGACCTTTAGATGCAGATGGACAGCTGAGTCTTGTCCCGTGGAGGTGGCTCTTCTGTGTTGTGCGTTTATGAATTGGCTGTTTGGTCCAGGAAAGGCAAACAGTCGTCCTTTGTGTCTTCCCTGGTGAACTTTGTTTTTATCCACAGCGTTAATGTGCGCAGTGAAGGATTCCACTTCTTGTGTTTTGATTTTGACCCAGGTGTCGTCCACATATCTGTACCAGTGGCTGGGTACTCTTCCTTTGAAAGAGCCAAGAGCCTTCCTTTCCACTTCCTCCATGTAAAGGTTGGCTTCAATAGGTCAAGGTCAAGGTCAAGGTCAGATTTATTTATATAGCACATTTCCAACAGCCAATGCTGCACAAAGTGCTTAACAATAACAATAAAATTAAAAACTACAGTGTAATACAATAATAACAATAGAAACAATAAAATAGAAGAGTGACACGGGGGGAGCCCATGGCACAGCCATGTTTTTGTCTGTAAAAGCCTTCGTTGTATTTGAAATATGTATTGGTGAGGCAGAGGTCTAACAGTGTGCAAATGTGATCGATATGAAGCCGGTTCTGTTTATTCGAAGGACCTGTCTGTCTTTAGTTTTTTTCTGACAGCTGTAGGTGTGCAGGTGAGGAGAGACCACATCAAATGACACCGTGGTTTCATCTGGATCAAGTGTAAGTTTCTGGACCTCGTTGTTGAGGTCGGTGGAGTTTGTGGTGAGTTTTTTTATTTCTTACAACTGAAGAAGCCTTTCCGACCCACAGGTACACGTCTGTGATCGACACGCTGTTTACTGCAGGTGACCGTGAGTCAGAGCATGAGAAGAATAACAGGAGACATGAGAGCGGCACTCTGGGAAACGGAGTCCCAAACTTCATCAGCAAGGAAATAACAACCAGATGGCTGCACCGATCCACGTGTGTGTGCGGGCACATGTGTGTGTGTGTGCACGTGTGTGCGTGCTCACCCGGCCAACCTCCACCAGGTTGGTTACCATGACGATGGCAGCGGTATTCTCCTGCCAAACCATCCTCCAGAAATCATACACCGTCTCCTGCATGGGACCTGAGACACATACAGTAAACTTCACATTAGACTGCAGAGCTCTACATGAATCATAATCACTCTTTTAATTAATTAAAATGAAGTGCACGCACACACAGAAAATATTTTTAATTACTGTTGACAGTCTGTGTTTTGACGAGCTAATTAGTTCATGCTAATCCATTCCTGTCCTCAAGTGTTTTACAGCGAGAATCTGCTGTGAGAGCACACACACACACACACACACACACACACACACACACACACACACACACACACACACACACACACAGACACACACACACACACACACACACACACACACACACACACACACACACACTGCATATTCATGCTCACAGACTGACATGCTGGCCCAAACACTACTGTTTGTTCAGGACGATGGATTTCTACCTGGAGATCTGATCTGTGTGTGTGTGTGTGTGCGCGCGTGTGTGTGCGTGTGTGTGTACAGTCAGTGTCAGGTGATTTGGCGCCACCTGTGGTCAGAGGTGGAACTTGTTTTGTTGTTCTGGCTTTCTGAGCAACAACAACACATCGTGTGTTTTAATATTCACGACTTAAAACTGAAACTTTCTGAATTCTGCTTCAAATAAAAAAGTGAAGTATGTAACTACAATTCTCAGAATGCTTTGGCACATGGACCTGTTGGCTCTCAGGTTGGATGTGACTGTGAAACTGCAGGAAACCTAAAATCTCACAGATTCTCTGTGATGTTTTTGCTGATGCTGTCCTCAGAAAGAGTCTGAACAACACGTCTGAACCTTAACATCCAAAACAATCCAGATGTTATCGAATACAGTCAGTCCATCCATTTTTGATGGATGACTGTAGCTCCCCCCGCCCCCACACTGAGACGTCCTCCATCTCTGACTTACCGTTAGAATACCAACCAAGCTCTCACTATGGTTGTACTGGGGCCAAATGACCCGTAACAATGGGCCAGACACCCAACACACCTGAAGAACCCTCTACAGGGTTCTCTGAGGGTAGAGTTTGTTCTCCAAGTCCAAAAAACACAAGTAAACTTGGGCAAACTCCCATGGACCGTCAAATATCCTCGAGAGTCCAGTGTTCTGCGAGCAGGACGAAAACCCCCTTGATCCTCCAGAACCTGAGGTTCAAGTAATGGAGGGACTCTCGTTTCCAGCACCCTGGCATAGACTTCTTAAACATGGAGCCACCACCTCAGTCTCCCAATCCAGATGCGCCGCCCCAAATCTCCATGTTGCAGTAGTGGTGTGTCAGGCAGGACAGCCCTACCAAATCCAGAGCCTTCAGGAACTCGAACCTCATCCACCCTAGGGTCAGTAGGGTGGATGAGGTAACATTACCCCTAGTGATAAATGGTAAATGGCCTGCATTTGTATAGCGCTTTTTCTAGTCCCTAAGGACCCCAAAGTGCTTCACACTACATTCAGTCATTCACCCATTCACACACACATTCACACACTGGCGATGGCAAGCTACATTGTAGCTAGTGATGGGTGAGTGGTCCCCCTCCTCAACGGACCCTGCTTCCATTACAGAAGGTGTGACTATGGAATTGAGCAGATTCTCAAAGTGTTCCCTCCACTGCATGACTATATCATCCTACCATCACTGTAGACAGTGTGTGTAGAATACCTCATTCTCCTGAATAAATGGCACCACAACAGCTGACAGCTCCAACCGAGTGTCACATAGCTGCAGAACCAATGATACGATTACAAAAATCCATCAACCTGCGGCCTACGGGGTCCTGGTGCACTTATGAACACATATTCAAACACGGTATTCATTGTGGACCAAGTGTAGCACAGAAGCCCAATAGCAGGACACAACTCGGGCATGCTGTTCTTTCCATGCACACCCCTCCAGGTCACACAGTCATTGCCCATGTGAGCGTTTAAGTCCGAGACTGGACTTTCCAGCACCTCACCCAGTGACTCTAAGAAGGCTGGATACTCTAAACTGTCCTTTGGCGCATAGGCACAAACGACAGTCAGAACCTATTCCTCCACCTGAAGGCGCAGGGAAGCAACCGTCTCATCCACCAGGAAAACCCCAACATACAGGCAACAAAGCAGGGGATACAAGTGTACCCACCCCTGCCCACCGCATCTCAACCAGGGCAACTCTAGAGTGGAACACAGTCCAGCCCAGAAAACTGGCTCCAGAGCCCGAGCAAAGTGTTGAGGTGAGGCCGAGTACATGCAGTCAGTACCTCCCAAGCTCACGCACATCTCAGCCTCAAACCCACCACAGCCTAAAACATTCTTAATAAACATATTTAAAAAATAAAAGCATTGTTCAACCAAAGGTAAGATTTTATTTGACTCCTACATAAATGCTTCAGCCTCCTCTTGTCGGGGCTGAGTAGCCAGAGAGTTTTTGGAGCAGACCCAAATGCAGACACAAGAGAGACAGAACCAAGTTTAAGAAAAGAAGAGCCATTAATTTAGGCTGAAACACAAAGGTACAAAAGTAAGAGAGAAAGCAAAACCAAGGGCTAAATCTAAACTGGGAAACTAGGAACTGGGAACACAGGGGAGATGAACAGACAACCTGACAAAGAACAAAGGAAGACAGAGGACTCAAATACATGGAGGGCAATGATAGAAGTAGAAACATCTGGGAAACACAGCTGACACAAATGAACATGACTATCACACAGGAGGAAAGGCAGATGAGAGAGGGACATGATGGGGTGGAGAACATGGAACAACACACAGGAAGGGGAGACGAGACAACATGGAAATGGAAATATAACTAAACAGAGCAAAAAGATACTCAAAAATAGAAAAGTAAAATACTACACACAAAGAAATCACAAAGCACTGTGAACATCAAAAGGTGACACCTCTAATCTGCTTCACTCAGCTAATTCTCACAACTCTGCTGAAGTCTTAAGAGTTCTGCACAATGTACAGGTCAAGGGCTTTTATTGTGAAAGAGTCGGTGCAAGTAGAAGCATATATTGTTTGTCTGGGAGGGATTGTGCAATGTCACGTTTCCTGCTGGCGTCGACGTAACCCCTCGGCTCAGGTTTTTTCTTTAAAAACATCACGAGCAGCTAAAGAAGAAGAAGAAGCTGTGGGTTTCTTACCCTGGGTCGCGATGTAGTGGTTGGGTCTGTGGTAGCCCTGCGAGAGGGAACAGAGAGGTTATACCCACACACACAAACTCATGATCATATGAACAAAAACATGCAGTGTGTGTGTGTGTGTGTGTGTGTGTGTGTGTGTGTAGCTGTTGGGAGCCAACATGTCTGTGATGTTTACACACAGCTGACACTGACAGAGACGGTCGTCATGGAAACATAGTCGACCAGGACGTTTCACATCGACGTTTATAGGAAAGTAAACTCTGTGTGTGTGTGTGTGTTACTCACGTCTACATAGTTAGCGTTGATGTAGTCCGAGCCGCCGCCTCCATCCTGAGGCTGCAGACGCACACGAGAGTGATCATCTAACACACACACACACACACACACACACACACACACACACACACTGTTAGTTCGATCCTCAGTTCCTGAGAATAAAACATCTAATAATAAATTAATAAAGTTTTAATTACAGTTGTTCAATAAAATGATGAAAACTGTGTGTGATGTTTCAAAATGATGACATTAAATTTAAATAATAACTGAATAAAAAAAATGAAGATAAATTTAATGAAAGAAAGTAAAAACAAATCAAAGTTGGAGCTGAATTGTTCCCGTGTCACCGACCACAGAGCGCCCACGTCATCTCTGACGCCTGTAGCACACTGGCTGTTACTACTGTCATTCACACAGATAGGTGTGTGTTTGTGTGCGTGTGTGTGTGGGGGGGGGGTGTGAATGTAAAATGTGTCCCTGCAGGCCACCGTAGCTCACAGCCTCGGCCTTCATCACACCTCATTAGCATAATTACACGCCACAGGCCCTGTGTGTGTGCGCGCGCATGTGTGGTTCCTGATGTTCTTCAGCAGCTGTCAACACCGACTTTGTGGGACGTCAGCTGAGCAGTTACATGATGTGTTTGTGAGACCTGGGGCAGTGTGCTGATCAAAACTGACACCAGATCCGCCTGACGGACACACACACACACACACACACACACACACACACACACACACACACACACACACACACACACACACACACACACAGCTTGTCTGAAACTGCAGGTTTTCTCTCTGACATCGTTTTATGCCACCTGACTGATTAGCATCTGGTTTCTCTATAACTTCCTGTGATTGGTCTGAAAGCCGAAAGCTTCAAAGAAAAGTTTTGACACCAGGACCAAACAAGATCAGTTCACTCTGATTCCAGACTGGTCCTGGGAACGAGTCACAGCTGGACTCTGGGCTGGACTCAAACTGAGACATCAGTCTGGACCTCAGGAGGTCAAAGCAGCAGCAATCACACAGCGCAGAGTCGGTGACACGAATCGTAGCCATGATGGAAAAGTAAAAGAGGCTCTGCTGAACTTTCAGGTGGAAGACTGGAACGAAAAACTGCACTGACTGCTGACCAAGGACTGTTTGGGAATTTGAAGAGGACTATCAGCTCCTGGAAAGTTCGAGTACAGAGCCAATCCAGGATCTAAGGGGACCAACAAGTCCTATATCAAGTCCAAGACAGAGACCAAACGGAAGACTTGGAAACACTGTCCCGGGACAAGTTCTGGGACTCTGTCTCCATATCTATGGATATATATAGTTTTTGTAACCGTGCTGCTGCCATTTTGATCACACGAGCGCAGGATGGCGTCAGTTTTTACCGCCAGTGTGACGAGCTCTCTCAGGTCACTCTGAGCTTGATAAAAGGAAGCTGTCTGGGAACCAAACCCTCCTCCTGTCCCCGTGCTGCTGTGCAGGTTTGGCCTGACATGAGAATCCTGCAGCGAGACGCCCAAAACTCATGTCAGACCAACACCTGAGGTCAGCGTTCCCGGTCTCATGTTATTAACTGTCCGTGGACACAAACAGCTGAAATCAGCCTCTATGACGGACGCAGGTGACGTGCACGGGTACGTACAAGCAATGATGTTGCCGTAGCGATTCTTCATGCGGTTCTCGTCCTTCTTGGCCGAATCCCAGGGAGCGGACTGTCCCTCAAAGAAACTCTGAAAAGACACAGAGAGGGGGGTTAGTTTGAAGGCAGCGAGTGATGAATAATTCAGAGGACGTGTTTGATTTCTGTGCCTGAACCACACAGACGCCAGTTTTACGCTCTGAGCAGATGATTAGGTCCAATTAGGAGCAGGCAGCTCAGAGAGACGCCCCAGGCTCCAAACACGCTCTGGTCGCTGCGTTTCCACACAAAGACACGACTTCACCTGTGTGCGTGCACCGATGCTTCACACCACCAAGAAGCTCCAGCTTCTCTGTTGTGTCACTGCACATGCACGCTTGGCTCTCACTGTTTTTGTGTGTCTTTGCTGTGATTTTGTATATTCCTGCATGTCGTTGTGAGTTCTCGTGTTTGTTGGGCTGCTCTTTGTGATTTGACGTCTCTTTGTGCGTCTGCATCACGGGTTTGTGTAAGTAAGTAAGTAAGTAAGTAAAATTTTATTTATATAGCACATTTCTAGATAAAAAATCACAAAGTGCTTTACAAGGTATAGGCACAGATTAAAAAGACAAAGTACAGTCAAAAGTTAACAAAATGCAATTTTAAAAAGATGTGTTTTTAGCTGTTTTTTAAAAGTAATCAGCGAATCAGCAGATCTTAAGTTCTGAGGAAGAGAATTCCACAGTCTGGCGGCCACAGTAGCAAAAGCTCTATCACCCCTAGTTTTCAGTCTCGTATACTGAATAACAAGTAGGCCCTGACCACAAGACCTCAGAGACCTACTAGGGGCATAGGGCTGTAAGAGTTCAATGATGTATGATGGTGCTTGTTCTTGAAGAGCCTTAAATGTCAGAACCAGAATCTTAAAGTGGACTCTGAATTCGACAGGGAGCAAGTGTTACTGTATAAGCAGCGATGTTATATGTGAGTATTTCGATGTTTTCGTCAGAAGCCTTGCTGCAGCATTTTGGACAGTCTGCAGACGCTCCAGGTGTTTGTATAAATGTGTGTCTTTTGTTTCTTTGTGTTTCCTCTGAGGAACATTTTGCTCTGCAGCTGTGTGTGAGTCTTTTTGTGTGTGTCTCTATCCTAAACTGACAGCAGAATCTTCAGCAGTCATACACTTGTTTGTCTGTGAAGGTTCTCAGTCATCCAGGTCATCGTAGTCTAAGGAGCTTGCAAAGAAAAGCGTCTGGACTTCTTTAAGTTGCTTGAAGATGTTTCACCTCTCGTCCGAGAAGCTTCTTCAGTTCTAGGATCAAATGGTGGAGAGTCCCAGATTTAAGCTTTGTGGGAATAACCCACCAAGAGGGACAAAAGGACCCCCTAATGATCCTCTGCCTAATCACATCAGCCAAGGTGTGAAAACGGGTGTGGGTCACAACCAGCCAGGGTTTTGGGTGAGCTCATTGTGAAACCTGGCCCCACCCGTGATTTCCTGAGGTCAGATGGCCCAGGATGTGAGTGGGCGTTAAGGCCTCTGGGAAGGATCTCAAAACTGGATTATAGATATTATCACTTTATTGATAACAGTTTTCATTACTTATAACTCCTGTTTAAATGTTCATTAGGCAAAGATAATGCAAACTCATGGAAATTTAGGGTATTCTATACAGTTTGTTCAAAGTTGTCTGACTCTCCAGATATAAATGAATTGTGTCTTTAGAGTTGTAAATGCTTGACTGAGTGTCTTTTATTTAGGTACATTTCTATTTTATAAATAAAGGTAATTGTGACTATTAAAAGTGTTCTTCATTATATTTTCATGTAACTTTGTTATGAAAAAAAAAGTCAAAAGGAACCATTGGCCCCCAGGCATCTTCACTTTATAAAATTTGGCCCTCTTTGCAAAAAGTTTGGACACCCCTGCCTTAGACCATACACTTGTTTGTTTCACCTTCTCCTGACTGTTGAGTTGATCTACTGTGGGGTTTTTTCCATCGCATTCCTTCACCTTGTTTCTGCCCACTTCATGACCTCGTTGGTCTTTCAAGTGGTTTTACATTGTCTCATATCTACAGTCAGTTTGTTGGGTTTTTCTGTTGTTTTCTACTCTTTGATAATTGGCGGAGACTTGACTTGCTGGTTGGACCCTATTTTGTCGTTAAAACCGACCTCTCTGAGTAAATCAGCGTCGCACGTTCACTCTTCCTTCTCTACATATGGGGTTAGAGATATTTGGCGCCATCTGACTGATAGGGAGCGTTTCTTTTTCTTTAATCTGCCTCACACCTCTTCTAGGATAGACTATTTTTTCTGAGATAATTGTTTGACTAGTATTGCGTGTGCCTGTGAATACCATGAAAATAGTTAGATCATGTCCCCTTAAGTTTGGCCCTGTCTATGCCCGACTTCCCTGCATCAGGCAGGAGTTTAAACCCCACACTTCTATCACATAATACCTTTATATAATTTATAAATAACCATATTAAACTTTTTCTAGACCCAAACATCCCCACAACCTCTGGGGACAGAATATCTCAGGAAAAACGTAATAGAAAAGCAAGAATTGGCCGATAAAATAAAAGACTTGGATCATCAGTATGCACACACGAAGGATCCCAAAGATCTAAATCCAAAGTAGCTAGGCTGAATCCTGGCTCAGACCTCCGCTGTAACAGGTGTGGGTCTGATGTCTGGGAAGAGGTTTTCTATACTCTGAATAAGGAAACTGGCTCCTAACCCCCTACTTGCTCTCTTTGGTACAGTGGGTGAGGATGATAAGTGTATTACTGGGGCAAAACGCTGGGTGCTGTCTTTTGGTTCCCTCCCGGTGAGGTGAGACATTTTGGTGAGGTGGAAGGGTGCTGCCCCGCCCACCCATGTCTTGCTGATCTTATGTCTCAGTCTTAAAAAGATCAACGTCTCGTTCCAGAATGAAAATGGCAAATTTGATCAAATTTAGGGTTCTTTTCTGACAAATTACTCAATCCTTCCATTTAAGCATTTTGGATTAACTCAAGGCTTTTCAGGGAGTTTTTAGGACTTCCTGATAATAATGAATTACAGTCATCCAGCCTGATGTTTCTGGCAAAATACATTTATATTAAAAAATCAATTCAGAATTTAATTAATAGATATCAGATTATTCAAACTAAAATCCATTTGAATCTGGAAATTGATCTTTTAAACCCAGCCCTAGTCAAAGACCCTGGTCCGTGATAAAATCAGACAAACTCTGAGTAAGGTGCAGGTTAACAACAAATCAAATTTAGTTTTGAGTCAGTTAGAGTGGACGAAGCTAAGCATCACACTTTCAAATGAAATAAAACACTATGGGTCTATAGTGATTGGCGCCACACCGCCGCCTCGGCCTGTGCTTTAAAGATTCTTATAGTTAGAATGACTCGTGGGTGTTGATTCATTTAAACTGACATAACCAACTGCAACCAGGTTTCTGTAAGGCAGAGTAAGGCTACGTCCACACGTACACAGCTATTTTTGAAAACTGAGATTTTCCGTTTTCGTTTTTTTTTTAAATCCCGTCCACACGTGCAGTTTTGAGAAAATATCTCCGTCCACATGTAAACACTAAAAACAAAATGTTGGCCAATCAGAAGTCTAGAAGCCGGGAGGGAAAGACTAAACAGGGTTTTGTACCCTCACTAAACCTTCAGGACTTCTGAAAAGTTTGTGCTGTCCTGGAAAGGCAGATAATTTTGTTACTATTCAAGTGCCTTCAACATTTCAAATGTTAATAACAAAGACAGTATTTTGGTTGGTGTAGACTCACAACTCAGGAATGAACAAAATGCATACAGCACACATAAATTAATTTTTAAAAAAAGTAAATTTGTAAAAAAGTAAAAATGTTTGGATTTGGGTTGTGAGAGGGTCTGTGTTGGATATAGAAGCCCCGTCCGAGGTTCACTCAGACGCCTGTCTGTGTAAACGGAGGGACGGTAACTGTAAGTGTGTTAAAACTGCAGATAGTCAGATTAACAGCAACAGTATTTTGTTTCTATCTGCCATTGTAGACATAATCTCATGTAAGCAGTAACGTGGCGCACAGCGTCACGTCAAAAAGGCGCACACCTTTGACGTTGTGTGACTAAATCTCTGTGTTCCTCGTCCACACGTAAACGCAAAAACTGAGTTTTCAAAAATCTCAGTTTTCAGTGATTGAAAACACCGTTTACATGTGGAGGAAAGGTGCAAACGCATAGAAAAATCTGTGTTTTCAAACATACCAATGTGGACGCAGCCTAAATCAGGATCTTGATCTCATATTAAATCATTGGCTAACAGGGGCTTAGAAGAGAAAACTTAATGTTTAATAGTTTTAGTCCATTATTTAGTGCAGATGTGGATACTGTATTGTTCTTTCTTTGTAATTGTTTATGTTTACGTTGTTTGTTGCTGGTTTTTAGTTTGTTTTTTGTCTGTTTGGAAGCTGACACAGTCTCTATGGAGATGGGTTTTTGGAGGGGTAGCAGGAGGAGAGAAGCTGCAGAGAGGCGTGTAAGACTGCAACTCTGCTTCCTGGTCCCAACTCTGGATAGTCATATTTTGGGGGGGTTTAATAAATTTGTCCATATTTCTAGAAATGAGAGCTGCTCCATCCAAAGTGGGATGGATGCCGTCTCTCCTAACAAGACCAGGTTTCCTCCAGAAGGTTTGCCAATTGTCTATGAAGCCCACATCGTTTCTGGGACACCACTCAGACAGCCAGCAATTTAAGGAGAACATGCGGCTAAACATGTCACTCCTGGTCTGATTGGGGAGGGGACCAGAGAAAACTACAGAGTCCCACATTGTTTTAGCAAAGTTGCACACCGATTCAATATTGATTTTAGTGACCTCCGATTGGCGCAACCGGGTGTTATTACTGCCGACATGAATTATGATCTTACTGAATTTACGTTTACCCTTAGCCAGCAGTTTTCAATTTTCTTCAATGTTGCCTGCTCTGGCCCCTGGAAGACAATTGACTATGGTTGCCGGTGTCTCTAGCTTCACATGTCTGAGAACAGAATCACCAATTACCAGAGTTTGACCCCCGGCGGGTGTGTCGCCGAGTGGGGAAAAACGGTTAGACACATGAACGGGTTGGTGGTGTAACTGGGGCTTCTGTTTAGGACTATGCTTCCTCCTCACCGTCACCCAGCCGCCCTCTTTCCCCAGCTGCTTGGGGTCTGCCGGGGAACAGCTAGCGGGGCCTACGCTATCTTCGGCTGCACCAGCTACAGGGGCCTGGCTAGCTACGGTGGAATGAAGGGCGCGAAGCAGAGTCTCCAATTCAGTAATCCTGGCCTCCAGCGCTGCAAATATGCTACATGTATTTATCTACCACAGAGAGGAACACCAACACTTGGTGAAATCATTCGATCCATCCACTCTTATCCACTGTAGGTTCGTCAGTGCTTCATTAAAATGCCTGTAGACACATGTGTGTGAGACAACAGTCTAACAGCTTCAGACATCCATCAAACAGAGGTGAACAATGTCTCTCTCACACACAGAGACACACACACACACACACACACACACACACACACACACACACACACACACACGACTGGCAGCGTGGAACAAAAGAAGGAAAAAAAATAGAAAAGAATGAAAGGAAGGAACTAATGAATGCTGATAGCTGTGTGTGTAACAGGGCTTTTTTCAGACACTGATGCTAATGCTAGCTGTCTTCTTTAATCACCACTATCCTCCTGCTGTCACTGAGGTCAGAGGTCATCACTTCTAAGGAGACACAAATTGTGTCATGGTCCTGGGCCATGTGGGCCCAGTATTCTTAGTTTCTTGTATTTTTGTATTTCGTTCCTTATTTAGGCCATGTTTCCTGAGTTGTCCTGGTGTGTTGTTCCCTAAGTGTTTTCCCTTCGTGACTCTTACCCCCTGTGTGCCCCTCTGTGTATTTATGAGCCCTCGTCTCTCTTTGTGTTTATTCCATGTTTCCCCTGCCCGTTATGTCCATGTTCTTCCTGTGCTCTCTCTCTCCCCTCCTGTCTGAACCCCCGTGTACTTCCTGTTTTACTTTGTGACTCCCGCGCCTGTATACGTCATGTTATGTTCACCCCGCCCTGTCTCGTTATGATTATCAGTGTCAGCTGTGTTCCCCATGTGCTCCCACTTCCCTCGTTAACCCTCTGTGTATTTATGTCTGCGTCTCCCTCAGTTCCGTGTCGCGTTCTCCCTCATGCTGTGTGGATCTCCCTGTGTCTCTCTGCGAGTGCTTAGTTTGTTGTTCCCAGTTTAGTTTTGTATTTCCTGCGATCTGCCTCTCCAGCATTAAAGCTGCATTTTGAGTTCATCCTCTGAGTCTGTGAGTTTTGCATTTTTGGGTCCTCATCCTGCCTGCCACACAGCGATCCATGACAGAAGAACGCGACCTCGACATGGACCCAGCAACTCACAACCCCTCCGCTGAGCTCCGGGAGGATCTGATCTATACAGTGGAGTACCACTGTCAGGAGTGGGAGGCGCTGCCAGGAGACAAACACCGGGAGGTCGTAGCCGTCCGTCTACAGCGGATGGTGTCCGGACTCCCGTGGCTGTTCGGCGCGCTGCGCCCCCACATCCGGGACTTTCTCGTCTCCACTGTGGGCATCCGCCCGGGGCAGCTGTTCCAGCAGAAAGAGCCGGAAATAGTCGGAACAATGAGGCTCACCACCGTTACACCGTCTGTTCACGCTCCATTGGCTTCCGCATCCTCGCCACCGCCTGACTGCACTACGCAGATCAAGGAGATGCCAGCGGCTATTGACTTCGGCGAGGAGGAGCGGCAGCAAGTATTACGGGCGTATCGCGAGGACGAGCCCCGTTGGAAGCCCTGGCTCATCCCCGAGGAGGAGTTCTCGCCAACCGCCCCGCCTTGCACCTGCCGCCCGCCCTCGCCGCCTCGATCGGACTGCTCGTCTCCTGCTGCCTTTCTGGCACGGATGTGGTTGGAGGACGAGGAGCCGGTCGCTATGGCAAGTCAGGTTTTGCCCACAGCCGCTTCAAGAAGAAAGCGGCGTTCTCGCCGCCGTCGCGCACCGCTACGTCCCGCCTCGCCCTCCACGGAGCATCACGAGGATGCTGTGGGGGTCCTGGATGGCGATCTCGAGGAGCAGCACGCCGCATACGCACAGCTAGAGGAAGAGTTCGGGAGGGAGCCGTGGCTCGCCCCTGATCGTGACGAGCGCTCTTTCCGGGGAACTCGACTGGCTCTTGGGGGTCCCCGGAGTTGCCAGGGACTTCCACCGCTCACCCCGCCCGCTTCCACGGATGGAAAGAAGCGGCACTCTCGCCGCCGGCGCTCTAAGCCTCAGCCTAAGGAGGTCCCTCAGTTAATGCCATCTGAGGCTTTAACTCCCATCAGCCATCCAGCCGTGAGTACCCCTGACTCAGTTTCTGACGTTGTATCTAGCCCCATAGCCAAAGACATCAAGTCAAAGGGTTTTTCTGAGTTAACTAGTGATGAGGACGTTACGTCTCACACAGTGAACCTGCAGTCGGTGGGTCTTTCTGAAATAATGAAAGATGCTGGGAGTAAAGGTTCAGACTCAAAGTATTCTGTATCATACGACTTTCGATTTAATGTGTTGAAATCCTTAGCGAGCAGTCCTAGTTGTGTGGGTGATCAAGAATTAAATCCTGTTACCTCAGACCATTTAACGATTACCAAGCCACCTCATGCCAGGTTTGAAACTTTGCGTGAACCATTTACCGAGTCTGAAGAGAGACTGCCTAGCTTTCCTCAAGGAGCCACTAAAGACTGTTTGTACTGTGCTGAAGTCTCTGAAGAGGTGGGGGCAGCAGCTACCCAGCCAGCACCCGTCCTAGTTTTGTCCCAGACTCCTCTTATAACGGAGGTGAGTGACTGTGCTTTTTCATCTCATGAGCCTGATATAGTGGAGTGTACTGGGTTGCCCTTTTGTGGGCCCAGCTATGAAGAAACTGGTGCCAAAGACTGCTCTACCATTAATCATGATTTCATAGACACCCATGCTGTGACTGACCTAACTCTGGTTACAACTGAGGGCCAGTCAGAGCAGTGTTGTGATAATGAAAGGACTGTGTGTAACTGTTTTGAAGAAGCACACAACAAAACCACAGACCATGTTCTTGACTCTGTAGAATCCAGGACTTTTTCTAGTGTTGCTCCCATAGCCGCACCACATGAAGCCAAGGTTCATGAGACAGCGAAAGGGGTTCACACGTCGGCTGTACAGTCTGCTTCTGAGCCTGCTAGGAATGGCGTGAGCTTTCTCTCTGCCTCAGACTGTTTTCTACCGCAGCCAACTCGTACAGCCGAGACAGAGTGTTACCCCCGCGTGCAGATTGTAGTGGAGTCTAGTACTGTATTCCCTGATGGTGGGATTGCAGACAGTGCTCAAGACCAAATGCACAGGAACGTGAGCTCTGATGCTACTGCTTCTCAGTTGCAGACTGTTAGGCCAGCCATAAGCATGCCTGCCTCTTTATGTGGCTCTGAATCCAGCTACGGACTTATGTGTAATCCTACCATGAACTATTGTGTTGACAATACCGACAGGGGGTTGGCATCTACCACTCGAGTTACCGAAAGTGTTCATGACCTGAGAAATTATGGTTTCAAAGCTTGTCATGCTAACAGTGTTCTATGTGCTGCCTCACCAGTCGCTTCTGAGCTTAAGACTCTCCTCAGGGCCTCCTCAGATGCCACATCAGCTGGAGGGTCCGAGGGGCCCGTTCAGCCGCCTGTCTCCGCTGGAGGGTCCGAGGGGCCCGTTCAGCCGCCTGTCTCCGCTGGAGGGTCCGAGGGGCCTGTTCAGCCGCCTGTCTCCGCTAGAGGGTCCGAGGGGCCTGTTCACCAACCTTCCTTGTCAACTGGGGGGCCCGAGGAGCCCGTCCAGCCACCAGCTGCTCCATCAGCTGCAGCCTTCGTGTCTCCACCCACACCGTCGCCTGGTCCAGCTCCGGCTTCAGCTTCGCCTTCAACATTGCCTGGTCCAGCGTCGGCCTCGACTTCGGCTTCGCCTGGTCCGGCCCCCGCATCGCCTCCGCCTGGCCCGGCTCCATCGCCTGTGGCTGCCACGCCACCGCCTGGTCCGGCTCCGTCACCTGTGGCTGCCACGCCACCGCCTGGTCCGGCTCCGTCGCCTGTGGCTGCCACGCCACCGCCTGGTCCTGCCTCGACTGGTCCTGTGCCCACCGGGCCTCGGCCAGTACACCTGACACTGCAGAGCCGCCGCTGCCTTCCGCACGGCTGGCCTCCTGAACTGCTCCGTCGTCTCCTTCGCCGCCGCCGCCGCCTTCCGCGTGGCCGGCCCCCTGAACTGCTCCGTCGTCTCCTTCGCCGCCGCCGCTGCCTTCCGCACGGCCGGCCTCCTGAACTGCTCCGTCGTCTCCTTCGCCGCCGCCGCTGCCTTCCGCACGGCCGGCCTCCTGAACTGCTCCGTCGTCTCCTTCGCCGCCGCCGCTGCCTACCGCACGGCCGGCCTCCTGAACTGCTCCGTCGTCTCCTTCGCCGCCGCCGCTGCCTTCCGCACGGCTGGCCTCCTGACCGGCTCTATCACCTGTGTTGCCCGCCTGGTCGGCCCCCCGACCGTGTGACCCTTGAACTCTTGTGCCCGCGGGCTCCGGGTCGGCCTCCTGAACTGCACCACTGCTGCCTTCTGCACGACCGGCCTCCAGATACAAGGGGACGTGGCCTGGTGTGTGGCCGCCCTCCAGGCCGACCCCCTGAACTTTCTTTGGACTATTGTCTTGTGCTCCTGTGTTTGTTGTCGGTTGTTTTGTTTCCTGTTCTGGTTCCTCCGTCCTGGTCCCCCGCCTCCCGCCCCGGGTGGGTTGTTTTCTGTTTGTCTTTTTCTGGTTCTCGAGTTTGGGCTGTCGGGTGCCAGCCCTTGAGGGGGGGGGGGGGGGGTGGTGATGTCATGGTCCTGGGCCATGTGGGCCCAGTATTCTTAGTTTCTTGTATTTTTGTATTTCGTTCCTTATTTAGGCCATGTTTCCTGAGTTGTCCTGGTGTGTTGTTCCCTAAGTGTTTTCCCTTCGTGACTCTTACCCCCTGTGTGCCCCTCTGTGTATTTATGAGCCCTCGTCTCTCTTTGTGTTTATTCCATGTTTCCCCTGCCCGTTATGTCCATGTTCTTCCTGTGCTCTCTCTCTCCCCTCCTGTCTGAACCCCCGTGTACTTCCTGTTTTACTTTGTGACTCCCGCGCCTGTATACGTCATGTTATGTTCACCCCGCCCTGTCTCGTTATGATTATCAGTGTCACCTGTGTTCCCCATGTGCTCCCACTTCCCTCGTTAACCCTCTGTGTATTTATGTCTGCGTCTCCCTCAGTTCCGTGTCGCGTTCTCCCTCATGCTGTGTGGATCTCCCTGTGTCTCTCTGCGAGTGCTTAGTTTGTTGTTCCCAGTTTAGTTTTGTATTTCCTGCGATCTGCCTCTCCAGCATTAAAGCTGCATTTTGAGTTCATCCTCTGAGTCTGTGAGTTTTGCATTTTTGGGTCCTCATCCTGCCTGCCACACAGCGATCCATGACAAATTGGTATCATTACAAACTCACCTACAGAGTACTACAGTAAATACTACTTTAAATACTACAGTGTACTACAATAAAAATACATTAAATACTAAAGGATGTAGTATTTAATGTCAGGGAGTTTTCAGGAAGTCCTAAAAACTCACTGAAAAGCCTTCAGCTAATCCAAAATGCTGCAGCAAGAGTCCTGACAGGGACTAGAAAGAGAGAGCAGATTTCTCCTGTTTTGGCTTCCATTCATTGGCTTCCTGTTAAATCCAGAATTCAAAATCCTGCTCCTCACATACAAGGTCTTAAATAATCAGGCCCCATCTTATCTTAATGACCTTGTAGTACCATATCACCCTATTAGAGCACTTCGCTCTCGCTCTGCAGGCCTACTTGTTGTTCCTAGAGTATTTAAAAGTAGAATGGGAGGCAGAGCCTTCAGTTTTCAGGCCCCTCTTCTGTGGAACCAGCTTCCAGTTTGGATTCAGGAGACAGACACTATCTCTACTTTCAAGATTAGGCTTCAAACTTTCCTTTTTGCTAAAGCTGTCACGGTTCTGGGTCATTTTGACCCAGCAGTTTCAGTTTCTTATGTTTTGGTATTCTTCTGTGTTATGAATTAAGTTCCTGTTTTGATTATTATAATTCTATGTACCAGTTTATTCTGGTTTAGGTTTGTGTCTTGTGCCCTCGTATTTAGTGCTGTTAGTGTCAAGTCTGCGTCTTTGTGAATTGTTTCCTGTTTTACTTTGAAGGTCCCTGTCTTATGTCAGTGTTTTCAGTTTTGCTTCCCCTGTCTCGTCATTTCCTCCCAGCTGTGTTCTAATGCTGTGTCTCATTGCACTCGTTATCCGTCAGTGTATTTAACCCCCATGTTTCTCTTTGTCAGTGTTGCGTCATCTGTGTTTCTCCCCTGAGGTCATGTCAGGGTTCAAGACTCTGTGCAAGACTCATGTTCCTTGTTCTAGTATACGTTTCATAGTTCTTTCATGTCCCAGCACTGAGTCTTGTTTATAGTCGTCTCAGTCGTCATTGTCATAGTGTTCGCTGTTCTTAGTTTCTCCAGTTTAGGTTTTAGTTTAGGTAGCCACCGTCCCTGCTGTTTTGTTATGCCTTTCTATCAGCCACAATAAAGGCTCGCCTTTTGTTTAAAGTTCAGTTCTGCCTTCTGGCCTGTGTCTGCTCCTGGGTCCTCCTCACTGTCTCCACTCGGTCTGCCCCGCAGACGTTAAAAAAGCATATAGTTAGGGCTGGATCAGGTGACCCTGAATCCTCCCTTAGTTATGCTGCAATAGGTGTAGGCTGCCGGAGGATTCCCATGATGCACTGGGTGTTTCTTCTTCACTCACTATGTGTTAATAGACCTCTCTGCATTGAATCATACTTGTTATTAATCTCTGGGCCTGTCTCAATGTGCGTACTTGTGCGTACTTGCGTTCTCGTGTACTCGTGATACGTCATCAGTCGGAGACCAAGTACTGTTCCAATTCGAAGTACGCATCAAGCCGAGAACGCGAAAAAGTCCCGAATGTGTTCTCGCTCTGCCCGTTTTATCGAGCATGCATCGGTGGTGACTTGTGTGGACTTGGTACAGCTAAATATCCCAGAATGCATTTCGTCCAAAACTCAAACAATGGCGGACGAGCGGTCCTGAAAACTTTTAAATATTACTCTTTCTGGGTCACAAAATAAACGTTTAAGTTATTTTCAAGCGAGAATGTAGCTGTG
The DNA here is from genome assembly GCF_057382275.1 of Copadichromis virginalis. Lineage (NCBI taxonomy): Eukaryota > Metazoa > Chordata > Actinopteri > Cichliformes > Cichlidae > Copadichromis > Copadichromis virginalis. The sequence goes on from NC_140626.1 coordinate 35,683,076, forward strand.
TAAACTTCAAATATCTGCTCGATTTATCAAGATATCATATATTTCCAAACGCGCTCCGATGTTTTTGGAGGCGTCTTCTAAGTGCTCCATAGCAGATAGCGAGGTCGAGGATTATTAGAGCCGGCGAGAACAGCGGACTCCCGGCACATCGTTTTCAACCCCCCCGCGGTCTTTTCGCTACTCAGGTTAAACAAACCCCAGTAGCTGTCTATTGTATTGAGTGTCCACTAAAATAAAAATAAAAGCGTTCTAACATCTCACCTACTTGTTTTTATTAAGGTATGTACACGTATGTACATGTACACTATTTTTATTAATAGAGATTTCACTACTGAGGTTAAACATGATATGTACGTCACTTAGATCACTTCTAAATGTTAATGTTTGGTTTATTTCAGTGTTTTATTTGTTCCTGAGTAAACCGGTTTGGCTGTGATTAAAGCTTCATAACATATTACTCGCAGTTAAATTAAGAGGGGACGGCAGTAAAAACTCCGGACCTGTGACATCATCAAGTACGCTGGTGTTCCAATTGTACAAATCGCGAGTCCGTGCTCGCGTACTTGAGAATTGAGAAAGGGCCTCTGTCTCTCTTCCACAGCATGTCTTTATCCTGTTTTCCTCCTCTCACCCCAACCAATCACAGCAGATGGCCCCGCCCCTCCCTGAGCCTGGTTCTGTTGGAGGTTTCTTCCTGTTAAAAGGGAGTTTTTCCTTCCCACTGTGGCCAAAGTGCTGCTCATAGGGGGTCATATGATTGTTGGGTTTTTCTCTGTATCTATTATTGTAGGATCTACTGTACAATATAGAGCACCTTGGGGTGACTGCTGTGTTATTTGACGCAATATAAATAAAACTGAATTGAATTCAATTGAATTATAATAAATAGCTCTAATGTATACAAATAGCTCAACTATAAATATCAAGATTATTAGTGGGATTAAATAAATGTGATTGACATTTTACTCTGTAAAACGTTGTCATTCGTTATTTTACTGAGTGTGTGCAAAAGGGTGCAACTGTTACACTGTATACTGTGCATTAGGTGGAGGAGTTGTACAGAGATATCCACAGGAAAGAATCATTTCCTGTGTTGTTCATTGGTGCATTATGGGGAGTGTTGGGTAAGTTAGTTTAAATTAGTAACTTAGTTACATTACTAGTTACTTCTATCAAAAGTAACTCAGTTACTTCAAGTTACTCGTTACTTTCGGAGTAACTAGTTACTAGGGAAAGTAACTTTGGTTTTACTCAGAATTCTCTTGTTAATGTGCTGCTTCCGTAACTGGATACCCAGCCAGTCTTCTAGCTTGCTTACTTGCCACAAGTGCACTGTGCCACCTACCAATAGAAAGGAAAAGATAATGTGCACATTTCCACGAGAGAAATCCCACGCCTGATTCTATCCTAGCCTGCTTTTTACATCCAACACAAAAACTGCAGTCGTGGTGCTTTCGATTGTACTCAGAACTCGGAAATTCTGCCTTCTGAATAGGAAGATGTAGGCAACACCAGACTGCAGATGAGCTGCATACAGGGCTGGACTGGGACAAAAAAATAGTCCTGGGCATTTTGACTAGAGACTGGCCCACCATTATAGGAAAAATCATAAAGTCTTTGAATGAAAACAAACACTGTTGTGACAGTGATGTTCACTGTTCTGATGGTATATATGCATCAATCTATCAATTGTTTGTTGCAAGACTCAGATAATTTTTTTTTAAAAAGTGAGACATTTTAAACGAGAATAAGAAAGTATTTCCTTGTGCCCCCCTTTCCCTTTTAATTCCCTACATGGACCCCTGGCAACACTTTGCTAGACCCGCCCCTGCACAGTTACCAGCTGTCAGCTACTTAGAAAAGGATCCTGGTGTTATTTGTCTCTCAGAAACAGTTCATAACTTCAACTCATCCATGTCACCTAAAAGGTAAACCTGTTTCTCCATCACCTGCTCAGCTCTGATGGTTCAGTAAGGACATCTCCTGGTTTCATCTTCATGTTTCCCTCTCACCACATATCCAAACCGACATCATGACCAGCAGCTTTACAGCTGTGGCTCCAGCAAACATCAGCTGATACTAGAAATTAATATTAAATAAATTCTAACAACAGCTGATCAAGCTTAAACGTGCTGCTGTTGTTTAGCGCGACATCCGCTGGTTTCTTCTTTCTGGCGCAAAGTGGGCGATAAATAAACAAGAGAGAAAAGCCAATCAGCTGATCATTGATCAGTTTCATGATTGAAGTAGAAACAGGAGAGGGAGGGGGAGAGGATGAGAGAAGAAGAGGCAGCTGTGCAGCGTAAAGAGACAGAATAACTCCAGCTTTGTGTCTTTTTCATTGTAGCTGAAGTCCGGGACAAACTGTTCCTTTTCACCTCAATACGAAACGCGTAATATTTTCTCTGAATACGAGATGATTCTGTTTTTTACGGGACGGTTGGCAACTCTAATAATTAACCTTATGAACAAAATAAAGTTCAACATCAGTAACATAGCACCACCCAGCTGTATAGAAACTCCGTCATGCTAGCTAGCACGCAGTACGAAAAAGTCAGCACAACGAAAATAAACTCCACCTAAACTTGGTTTATATCTGACCCAGATAGACTGCAGGTTATAACTTCTTACCTGAAGTTCAGTTCACCTGACACTCTCGGACCAGCGGCCGCTTCGGGTCTCTCCTCTTGCCTCCCTTTTCCTTCATCCATCTGCTGGCTTCCACCACTTGCTAATGTTATTGAATCAGTGGAAGCTCCGCGTTAGCCACCACACGAAGTAACGAATAACGAGCCTATCTAAATCCCAGTAACGAGTAACACGTTCCCGGTTTTGGCATAATAACTAGTTACCGTGCTCATTACCACAATAATAACATAGTTACTGTAACGCGTTACTTAATAACGCGTTAGTCCCAACACTGATTATGGGTAATCCTAATCTCTCACTGAGGTAGCTCCTGTGACTGGCCAGCACATCATGGAGTGGGTGGCAGATAAGGAAGATAAGGACAATGGCAGCATTGTCCTTATCTTGGACAACATCCACTTCAGTCTGTGCATCCCCGACCCTCAACCTGCTCCCTCAGCATGCAACAGCATGGAGGACGGCACTGGCCACAATAGACTCGTAGAAACTCCTGAGCATTGTCCGAAAGAGGACGGTCCCTTGTGGTGCCACTGTGTTGCTGATCACCTTGTCAGACACGCAATGTGGAAGACGCACATATTGTGGTCTTCTTGTCAGGTATTCAACAATCCAGGACACCAGAGAAGCATCCACCTGCATCGCTGTCATCTCCCAGGATGGTCGGCCTGATGGTGCTGAAAGTACTGGAAAAGTTAAAAAAACATGACCCTCACAGCGCTCGCCGGCTAGTCCAGATGGGCGTAGACACGATTGAGCAGGTAGATGATGCCGTCCTCAGCTCAAAGGCGGGGCCGGTAGGCAAAATGAAGGAGATCCTGATGTGGTCTGACTATGGGTCGGAGCTGGTCCAGAATCCAGTGATGGTCTTCATGCCATTCCACACCTCGCTCATTCTGTTCTGGTGAAGTTTCCACTCCAGCTTCGTCATGTAATTGTCCTTAGCCTCTCTGATCTTGTCCTTCAGCAACACCTGGATCCTTCTCAGTCTGAGCTGGAATAATGGAGTAGGTGCAAAAAGTTATGTAGTCAGTGAGGCTCAAAGAGTGTCTCCTCATCGGTCATCTCAAAACAGCCCTGTAGTTCTGCTAAGGCCTCCTCTGACCACCTCCATTACAGTTGGTACGTCCATGGGTCTGGCCAACAAGCCGGCAGGCATCAGAGCGATCAGCTGATCTCTGGAGTAATCAAAGCGTGTGGTGTAGCTGCTGCAATCCCATTCCTCAATGAAACTAACAGTTCCACAACAAGGAGAACAAAGACTTGCTCGACCCACATGTTTGAGAGAAAGCTATTAAAACAAAATAACACTAATACTAAGTAAAATAAAAAATAGAGAAAAAGTAGGAGAAACTGAAACAGGCTGCATGCAGGTTGACGAATGCGCAGTCATGCATATCAGGAATATTTTTGGATCAATGTTGTTTACATGATATATCTATGGTTTACATTTCTAAGTGTTGTTTATTTGCTGATGACTTTTTTGTTGTGGGAATTTTCAAGCTGCTTCTGGAAACAGGAAATGGTTGATCTGCTCTGTTCATGTTGGAAAAACAAAATGAATAATATTTGGAAACTGCTTGCTAAAATAACCACAGAAAAATGACAATGGATTCAAAACTGACATGAAACTAAATTCTTGGGAGTTATTTAGATAATTTATGTACAGTTTGCATTTTGCCAAAGCTGAAAAGTCTAAATCTATTTATTTTGTACAAAGTCAAAGACTTTGGCAACAATCTCCATGCCTTTAACATTATTCACTTATTGTTTTATGCAGAGGTGGGAAACACCCGACAAACATCAACTCAATGGTTTTATTACAAAAAAAGAAAAAGCCATATGAATGGTAACAAACAGACCTGAGTCACAAATCCATTCCTGATTCAACTAAATATGCTGAAACTCAAACATTTAGTAGATTATAACCTAATTCAAATGACATACAAAGCTTATAATGGTCAATTCCCACTTGACGTTCAGAATTTGTTCAAATATGGATAATAAATCCAAATGTAAAGGAAGTTGGAGTTTAGGTTAGGACCAGTGTGAAGGGTCTTTGTCAGGGGGTTAAACTTCCTGTGTTTCAATCATAGCTTAAAGAATTTGATTAATTTTTCTTATGCAATGATCTCTCTGTTTTGGATCAGGGTCTGTGTTATATAAGCTTTAGCTAAAACCTACATCTCTTTAGCTTGACATTGAATTTCTCTTGTTTAATCGTTTAATCTCTGAGGATATAAATGAAGCCAGTAAAGATAAAAAACTGTGTGAAACTACATCTTTTTGTACTAAAGCAGACGATCAGAGAAGCATAGCAGGTTTCCACTCGTGGTTTACAAGGATGGTTACCACAGAGACTGACAGGGGTGAGTCTGAGCTCACACTCAGCTACTGTGCTAATGTGTGTGCGTTACTGCCATATTGTCTCTAATCTAGTCGACAAGAACACAGGACAGTAAGAATCTGAAAACCAAGAAGACGTCTTACCTCGTTAAGCTGTCCGATCACATTAATTAGTAAAGGAGAAGCATGGAGGGAGATAACAGTCATGAGTGGGGCGCTCAGCTGGACAGCTGGGATTCAGTCATGAGCTCACGTGAACTGATTACTGCATCAATACTACAATCAAACCTAGGTTAAACCACAAAATCTGCTCTGAAACCCAGACTGGAATCAAGCTGGAACGAGACTGGACTCAGACTGGACTCAAACTGGACACAGGCTGGACCTAGACTGGACACAAGCTGGACCCAGACTGGAATCAAGCTGGAACTAGACTGGACTCAAACTGGACACAGGCTGGACCCAGACTGGACTCAAGCTGGACTCAAACTGGAATCAAGCTGGAACCAGACTGGACTCAAACTGGACACAGGCTGGACACAGGCTGGACCCAGACTGGACTCAAACTGGACTCAGGCTGGAACCAGACTGGACTCAAGCTGGACTCAAACTGGACACAGGCTGGACCCAGACTGGACTCAAACTGGACACAGGCTGGAACTAGACTGGACTCAAGCTGGACTCAAACTGGACACATTCTGGAACCAGACTGGACTCAAGCTGGAACCAGACTGGACTCAAGCTGGATTCAAACTGGACACAGGCTGGACCCAGACTGGACACAGGCTTGAACCAGACTGGACTCAAGCTGGACTCAAACTGGACACAGGCTGGACCCAGACTGGACTCAGGCTGGAACCAGACTGGACTCAAACTGGACACAAACTGGACACAGGCTGGACCCAGACTGGACTCAAGCTGGAACCAGACTGGACTCAAGCTGGACTAAAACTGGACACAGGCTGGACCCAGACTGGACACAGGCTGGACTCAGGCTGGAACCAGACTGGACTCAAACTGGACACAAACTGGACTCAGGCTGGACCCAGACTGGACTCAGGCTGGAACCAGACTGGACTCAAACTGGACACAAACTGGACACAGGCTGGACCCAGACTGGACTCAAACTGGACCCAGACTGGACACAGGCTGGAACCAGACTGGACTCAAACTGGACACAAACTGGACACAGGCTGGACCCAGACTGGACTCAAACTGGACACAAACTGGACTCAGGCTGGACCCAGACTGGACTCAAGCTGGACTCAAACTGGACCCAGACTGGACTCAGGCTGGAACCAGACTGGACTCAAACTGGACACAAACTGGACACAGGCTGGACCCAGACTGGACTCAAACTGGACCCAGACTGGACACAGGCTGGAACCAGACTGGACTCAAACTGGACACAAACTGGACACAGGCTGGACCCAGACTGGACTCAAACTGGACCCAGACTGGACACAGGTTGGACCCAGACTGGACTCAAGCTGGACTCAAACTGGACCCAGACTGGACTCAGGCTGGAACCAGACTGGACTCAAACTGGACACAAACTGGACACAGGCTGGACCCAGACTGGACTCAAACTGGACCCAGACTGGACACAGGTTGGACCCAGACTGGACTCAAGCTGGAACCAGACTGGACTCAAACTGGACACAAACTGGACACAGGCTGGACCCAGACTGGACACAGGCTGGACTCAGGCTGGAACCAGACTGGACTCAAACTGGACACAAACTGGACTCAGGCTGGAACCAGACTGGACTCAAGCTGGACTCAAACTGGACCCAGACTGGACTCAGGCTGGAACCAGGCTTGACCCAGACTGGACTCAAACTGGACCCAGACTGGACACAGGTTGGACCCAGACTGGACTCACTTGTGGAAAAAAACTGGGCTGATTCACGTTTTTGAGAGGCTGCCATCACTGAACAGACGGATGGACGGAGAGTGAGACAGAAACACTGGAAGAACTCCTCACTGCTAACTTTCTGCAAATGGAGGGTGAAAACATTCCCTGTGTGTGCGTGTTGTGTCTATGTGTGTGTGTGTGTGTGTACTCAGGATGTATAATGGATTAGCCCTGAGGGCAGCCCGCTAGCAGGCAACCAGAACTGAACATACACACACACACACACACACACACACACACAAGCCATTCCCTGTTTTGGCCCATTAGCTGGAGGGAAGATCTATAATGTATGTGTGTGTGTGTGTCTGTATGTGTGTGGTTGTGTGTGTGTGGGGGGGGTTCAGGTAAGTAACATCCATTAGTAAGTTTTTCTCATGATGAAAATGGGTAAACATGTGTAGTGCGCGCGCGCACACACACACACACACACACACACACACACACACACACACACACACAGCTCACAACAGAAAGTCCCAAACTGGTGCTGTTAGTGAACATTATTTATTTATTTTATTTACTGTCTTCGTCTCCTGGTTATTGCTCCTCCTCCTCCTGCTCTCGCAGCCCTCATGCTCCTCATTACTCACTAACCCGCCTGCTCACAGATTAATAGACTTTTGATATAAATGATTAATTGTTTAGAGAGATTCTTTAGTTAGTAGCATTTTATGGAACTGACTCTGCTCCTTCATGTTTAATCACACTCTTCTGATTGGTCGGTTCTAAAGGCTAATAAAGCAATAATGAACAACAGTGAAATCATGTTTTAGAATCTAATGTGACAAAAGACAGAACAACTGTCACAGAGATGCCTGCAGAAAATCTGGAGCCAAATATAGTGTCACTGCTCAAAGTGACTGTGGGTTAGCTCAGGAGGATAGAACCCAGCTGGTGGTGTGGGTCTAAATGATGGTGTGGGTCTTACTGGTGGTCTCACTGGTGGTGTGGGTCTAATTGATGGTGTGAGTCTTAATGGTGGTCTTACTGGTGGTGTGGGTCTTACTGATGGCTTCACTGGTGGTGTGGGTCTAATTGATGGTGTGGGTCTTACTGGTGGTGTGGGTCTTACTGATGGTGTGGGTCTTAATGGTGGTCTTACTGGTGGTGTGGGTCTAACTGATGGTGTGGGTCTTAATGGTGGTCTTACTGGTGGTGTGGGTCTAACTGATGGTGTGGGTCTAACTGATGGTGTGGGTCTAATTGATGGTGTGGGTCTTAATGGTGGTCTTACTGGTGGTGTGGGTCTTAATGGTGGTCTTACTGGTGATGTGGGTCTAACTGATGGTGTGGGTCTAATTGATGGTGTGGGTCTTAATGGTGGTCTCACTGGTGGTGTGGGTCTAACTGATGGTCTCACTGGTGGTGTGGGTCTCACTTGCGTTGTGGGTCTTAATGGTGGTCTTACTGGTGGTGTGGGTCTAACTGATGGTGTGGGTCTTAATGGTGGTCTCACTGGTGGTGTGGGTCTAACTGATGGTGTGGGTCTTAATGGTGGTCTTACTGGTGGTGTGGGTCTAACTGATGGTGTGAGTCTTAATGGTGGTCTTACTGGTGGTGTGGGTCTTACTGATGGCTTCACTGGTGGTGTAGGTCTAATTGATGGTGTGGGTCTTACTGGTGGTGTGGGTCTTACTGATGGTGTGGGTCTTAATGGTGGTCTTACTGGTGGTGTGGGTCTAACTGATGGTGTGGGTCTTAATGGTGGTCTTACTGGTGGTGTGGGTCTAACTGATGGTGTGGGTCTAACTGATGGTGTGGGTCTAATTGATGGTGTGGGTCTTAATGGTGGTCTTACTGGTGGTGTGGGTCTTAATGGTGGTCTTACTGGTGATGTGGGTCTAACTGATGGTGTGGGTCTAATTGATGGTGTGGGTCTTAATGGTGGTCTCACTGGTGGTGTGGGTCTAACTGATGGTCTCACTGGTGGTGTGGGTCTCACTTGTGTTGTGGGTCTTAATGGTGGTCTTACTGGTGGTGTGGGTCTAACTGATGGTGTGGGTCTTAATGGTGGTCTCACTGGTGGTGTGGGTCTAACTAATGGTCTCACTGGTGGTGTGGGTCTCACTTGCGTTGTGGGTCTTACTGATGGTCTCACTGGGGGTGTGGGTCTAATTGATGGTGTGAGTCTTACTGGTGCTGTGGATCTTTAGTGGAAGTGTTTGGAACTTTTCTTTGAAGCTACAAATTCTGACAAACCAACATGATGAATGTTTCCACTAGAATTGAAAAAGCACTTCACAGCTCAGTGAAACCATGATGGAAGCAGACATTGAGACACACTGCCACCGAATGAAGGTGGAGGCTGACGGAGAGTCGTGGTGTTTCTCCGTTTCTTTGTGCTGAAAAAACAAGCTCAGCCCTAGCTCAGATTCACTAGCTCAGGTCCTGATCTTTCTGATGGTGTTGGCCTTATTGATGGTGTGGGTGTAACTGAAGGTGTGGGGTCTAGGTGTGGGTCCTGATGGAGGCGTGCAGGACTGTGGGCTTCACTTTGTAAACAAACACTTTTTTTTATGTTGACTTTTGTCAGTATTCACACCTGCCTCTGTCTGACCCCTCCCCCACAGCTGTGGATTGGATAAAAGTGTTTTTACTGTCAAACTGAAGAGGAAACTCAGAGTGTTGTCCTCACCTCATATTCCTCCTTGAAACCATAGCCCTCAGCACATTTCATCTGGGTGATGTGCTGCAGCAGGTCGGCCACTCGGATGGCCGGGTGCAGCTGTCCTGTCTGATACGGCAGCGCCTCCCTTTCAGAGTCCCGCTGCTTGTAGTGGGACTGGACCAGGCTACTGGTTTCACTGGTCATAGTGTGGCTGTCATCTGGAGGGAGGATAGAAGGAGAGGTGGGAGAGGGTGGACAGATCAGATTTAGGCTGCACAGACACATTTAAAAATATGAAGCTGGGATGGACCAGACCGACCCAGGCAGAACCAGGACATTAGCTCCAGTTCTAATGTTTCTTATTATGGAACTTGATAAATTTCACTTTCAGTTCTGTATCGGTTACATTTGAATTGTTCTGATTAAAGCTTAGCTTAATTTTGGACAGACTTTGTATGTTCACTTAAATACCTTTAAAAAATCTTCTAAATTCCTTCAAAGGTCAGCGATCACATTTACAGATCTGCTATTGAATCTGCTCATTAAATCCATCAATGCTACAGAGTGGCATATAAAGTTTAAATGAACCAGAAGGATTAAAGTTCCTGCTCACAAGCTGACATCGAGCTGAACAGGAGAAGATATGAGGCGAAGATAAGAGTGACTCTTCTGTACCACAGGGAAATGGACATCACAGTATCTGCAGCAAAAATGTGAACTGTTGATCTGACAGTTGAGAGAAGCAGCCTGGCTTCCACTGATCCAAGTTCAGAACTTTCTTAGCATATGAGGTAGGTAATCCTAAAATGCTGATAGATTTTTAAAACTTGTAGTGAAGCAGAAACTGCAGACTTCCTTTCACAGTCACGCTGTCTCTGTGTTTTTCATCAGTAACTTTATCGTCAGCAGGCAAACCAATGGGATTCTGTGTTTACAGCCAATCAATCGCAGCGTCCTGACCTCATGAAGCACAGACCGCTTTAATTTGTTTGGTCAAACCTTCTAACCTTCAGCTGCTGCTCTAACAAGTCTCAGTGAAAACTTGGACTTACAGAACACATCCAGCCACTGAAACCTGGACTCTGTGTATTATCAGTGGAAAGACTGGTTCTGTTAGATCATGTATTGGTATGAGTTGGTTACTTACTGGTTTTAGTTTTTCTTTACTGGATTAAATAGAAGCAACATTGAACAGAAGGACTGTTTTCACTTTTCGTGTTGGTCCATTTTTTCCCTGAATGTTAGAAACGGTGAAGATGTTTTCCTTGTTGTTCTTTCAGCCTCATGTACTAAACACAGCAGAAACATCTTAACCAGCCACCAGGACTGTTAGAAGACTACAGGGTGAAGCCATGATGTAACACAAACAACCTCAGATTACAAAACTGCTCAGGTGTTGGTTAATAATAATAATAATAATAACGTATACTTTATTGATCCCTGTGTGGAAAGTCCTCTCTGCATTTAACCCATTCACTCATTGAAGCAGTGGGCAGCCACCAATCTAATGCCCGGGTTAAACAGTAAAAGAGTGAACTTGGTGCTTCAATTTCATCAAGCCTGAATTTGACGGACGGCCTGAAAGAGTGAAGTCATACAAAGTCTGTCCAGAGTCTGTACTTTCCTTCAGTATGCCACTGATCTGTCCAAGGAGCCAGCAGCAACACTAATGAATGACACACACAGATCACATGACATCAGATCACATGACTAGAGAGAGGATGGTGATTGTTGCTGGTTTCTTTTCACACTGCTGCCATGTCAAGTTCTTCAATAGTTCATTGCAGTTAATTGTAATATCAAGTACTGTTCTGGATCCAGTACATCATGGTCTGAGTACTGGTTCAGATCCAGTACAGCATGGTCTGAGTACTGGTCTAGAGGTGGTCCAGGTTCTTGGAGCTGCGGTGTGAAAAGAGGAAAGTTCAGAGTCCTGGAAATGAACAAACCTTTTTGGTAAACTGGTTTCTAATCAGAAACGTCCAGGACTCTGATGTGAACATTTCAGCAAAGACTTGGCTGACATACCTTCCACTATACTCTCTAACTCTGTTTTTATTGGCTAGTCTGGGGGCTGACTGACCAATCAGGAACTCTCTGTCATTTAAAGCCCAATCAGGTATGGTGAGGCCGAGAAGATGGGTGATGTAATGGAGGTGGCGAGTTGTGACTGAATGGACAAAACAACCACTATGACAAAAAAGGGAACCAATCAGATAAAGAGATGCAGAGCTAGAAGCTGATTGATTCAAGGTTACATGGTGGGAGGAGCTGGGGGTTGTAGCGTCACAATCTCACAGACGGTAAAAAAATGCATCATTGCCACGCTAACTGATGATGTCACAGCGGTGGTGGGTGTGGCTCCATGCTCAGTGGTGACAGACACCCCTCCCCAACATGAGCCCACCCTTTAGCCCCAAATTTAACCACTTACCATTAATGGGCACTTTACAAAGAGAAAGATGGAAAAGAAGAAGAAGACAGAGGAGACAGAGTTTAGGCAACAAATTTAGCTTTAGCCTGTTCTTAAGCTAACCTTCTGCTAACAAACAGCCAGCATGAATCAAACAAACAGCTAGAAGTAGTTCTATTTGCATTGGTAGCAGCTAGCATTTAGGGTAACCTAGCTACCCTTGCTAACTGTACCCTGAGTGCAGGAGTGGTAGCCTTGGCTAACGTCAGCATCCCTTGCCTGAAGACCGATTAGCTAGCCTGAGGAGAGAGGAGAAAAGGGGAATTTATGAAACAGTGCTTACTAATAGCCTTCTATTCTGTGGACGCTTAGCTGAATCAAGTGCAGAAGTTTCACTGAAACTTGGAGCCGGGTCCACTGTTCCCCATGTAGATGTTCCTGTCCCTAACACTGCGTTTGGGTAGAACGTCACCTGTTTCTAGTCAAAATCCTTTAGAGATACTATCGATTTAATTTGACCACAGCCCTAATCACTGCTCAAGGACAGAAAGACTCTCTGACAGGTTCCCACAACATGTCCCAAACAGAGCTGGAGAATATGTGTTCCATGTGTTCTTTAACTACCAGATACACCTGGGAAAGTGTTTACAGTAAAACAGCCACCGTTTGTTTCCCAAGAGCCAAGCAAATCTCAGGTTAAATCTGAGGAAGAATAAAGTATACAAGGTCTGTGAGCCGAGCTCGGCTGCTTTCATTTCTGTGATCTGAAATAATGACGTGCCTACAACATGCGTATCAATATTTTCAGACTAAAAACACCGAAGAGCTGAAGAAGCGAAAGTCCTCAAAGATATGGATCGTCCACAGAAAACGTGTGCTCATGAGGTGTGGTAATTGCATTTGTGTTTAGTTATTCTTGATAGCATGAGTGATTATCAATGATATAACTGAGACTGAATAAATCTGTCACTTGCCACGCCTCTAATATTTTAAATAACTGATAAAAATGAAGCCAAGGATTAGGATTCTTCTCAGCTGCAGCCAGACTCTGGGTAAATGTTCACATCACATATAATAATATATTAATAAGTAATCAGTTTATTAATATAAACTTTTGGTTTTCCTCCCCCCAGTCCACGTGGCGTGTTGTGCCCATGCAGAGGTTGGAAGTCACAGACAGACGTGACGTCAACACAACACGCAGGAATGTTGTGGATGCGGGGATGGAGTGAAGCCCACCATCAAGTTTCAAAAACAACAAAACCAAAACAGATAAATGCACAAATTTAATCCATTATGAAAGGAAAATAATAATAAAATAAATGTTAATTTAATATAAAGGCAAATAAAAATTCTATTTTAATCAATTAAACTAAAAAACATACAAATTGACAGAAAGAAGAGTATAAATGAGAACGTTATGATCTGAAACAAAATTGTACTTGTAAAAGATGAAGGAACAAGATAACAAAAACAAGATTCCAAAAGGAGGAAAGAACCAAAAGCAGCCGAACGAGAAGCAAGCAGGGATGGATGGAAGTCAGAATATCTGTCCTTCTGTCTCTCGTCTCCTCTCACCTGTCTCTCTATTCTAGGCCTCAGCTCTGTCCACTTCCTACCATCTGACTGCCCCTTTCCTGTCTGTCTACCTGTGCACATCTGGCCTATTGAAGAAACAGAGGAAAGGTGTCTCACCCAGAATGGCTGTCGGTACGAAGGGATCTGCCATCAGGACACAGCAGCATACAGACAGATGGACAGACAGGACAAAAGAAGAAGAGAAAAGAAGAAGAAGACCAGTCAGCTCGCTACATGTCTGCAGGCAAAACATCGGCTCAATTTTGGCTAACTGATGTGCGAACACCAGCTGTCAGGTGAATATTAGGCTCGTGGTAGATGAATGTTGGTTGAGAGTATAGTTAATGTTGACTAAATGGTTGAAATGCATCAGCTGGATGTTGGCTGACTGCTGGATGAATGTTAACTATTTAAATGGCAGCTAAATGTCTGGTGAGTACTGGGCTTCAGGTGAATGAGCCACAAGGTTCGAAGCCTAAGTTTGAAGCCTAATCTTAAAAGTAGAGATAGTGTCTGTCTCCTGAATCCAAACTGGAAGCTGGTTCCACAGAAGAGGGGCCTGAAAACTGAAGGCTCTGCCTCCCATTCTACTTTTAAATACTCTAGGAACAACAAGTAGGCCTGCAGAGCGAGAGCGAAGTGCTCTAATAGGGTGATATGGTACTACAAGGTCATTAAGATAAGATGGGGCCTGATTATTTAAGACCTTGTATGTGAGGAGCAGGATTTTGAATTCTGGATTTAACAGGAAGCCAAAACAGGAGAAATCTGCTCTCTCTTTCTAGTCCCTGTCAGGACTCTTGCTGCAGCATTTTGGATTAACTGAAGGTTTTTCAGGGAGCTTTTAGGACTTCCTGATAATAATGAATTACAGTCGTCCAGCCTGGAAGTAATAAATGCGTGAACTAGTTTTTCAGCATCACTCTGAGACAGGATATTTCTAATTTTAGAGATGTTGTTTGGTATGCACATTGAAGGACATATCCTGAATGGAATTAATAAAGATAGATTGATCTAATTTAAAGTGGAAATGCTAGATTGAAGCTAGATTGAAGAAATATGTAAATTTCTACCTTATCATGGTGGAGGGGGTTTGTGTGTCCCAGGGATCCTGTGGGCTATGTTGCTGGGGGGCTTTTGCCCACTGGTAGAGTCTACCATGGCACAGACAAAGAGCCATTCAGAAGACTCTTGCGTGTTACCAGGGCCCCGCCTGGAGGCAGACCTGGAGAGTCTGCCCAAGACACAGTGCCTGGTGGCCAGCCCTTAGCTCATGGGCCCTCGCTGGGCACAGCCCCGAGGGGGGAGATGGGCCCATCCCCCTTTAGGCCCACCACGCATAGGAGGGGTTGTAGGGGTTGGGTGCAGTATGTACTTGGTGCTGGCCAAGCGGCCTAGCCAGACCAATCAATGCTCCTGAGGATGGCAACTGGGACGTGGAACATCACCTCTCTGGTGGGAAAGGACCTGAGCTAGTGAATGAGATTGAGATGCACCAGCTAGATATAGTCCAGCTCACCTCAACGCAGGCTGATGATCGATTGTGTAATCATATCATCAGATCTACGACCACATGTCCTGGACACTCGAGCGAAGAGAGAGGCTGAGATGTAGGGCTTTGCGATATGACGAAATATATCAGATGATGAAATTAAAATCGTTTTATATTATAATCGTATATAATCGTTTGTTTCGTGGTGTCGCAAAATCCACTTTGGTGGATGCAGGCAGAGAAAATCCCAGCATGGTCAGTGAAGACGAGGCAGAACCAGTTTGCTCAAACAGAAGGAGCAGTCCAAACAAATGGAGGACCTTAAAGGAGTGGTCACCTCTGTTGCATGGACATGGTTTGGTTATGAACAGTCTGACTGACATGGACCAGAAAACTGTACTATGCAAATGATGGCACTAACGAGGCCCCACTACAGACTCGAACACGGCAAACCTCTCTTTCAAGAATGACATGACAGAGTGTGGAGAGAGTTCACGGTGGTCCAAATAAACCTTAGACTCAAACGTCAGAACAGGCTTTTCCCCGCAGCACGTGTAACATATGTGTTAAATACTTGTGAATTTCACCCAAAACACATTTTTTTTTGGATTAAATATGTCATTTTTGCATCTCAATCTCCTACCTGTGTGATCTGAGTCTGTGTGCGTTCGTGTGTGCACGGTGCGTGGTGACGTAGGCGCGTGCATGTGTGTCCCGGTCACAGCTCCTTTCAGCATGGCCGGAGGTAAGTCACTGCCACGTTGCTCTCAGCTAATTAAAGTTTGTTCAGATCCCAAGCTGCAATGTGAATACAGCCGAACCGCCGCGTTTTTGTTTGTCATTAAGAGACTCATTCGGGATAAGTTTTGTGGAGGGCGGAGTTCACTAATATACACTTATAATGAGTTTTAGCCGAGAACGCAGCTAAAATGCTAGCATGCTAAGTTAGCCTGATCGCTAGCGGCTTGAGAGGGTATTCGTGGAAGTCTTTTTTTTAACAGCATGCACTCTTTTTTTCCTTCGTCAGGGGAGGTGTACTGGCAGGCGCGTGACACACACAGAACAGACACTTACAGTGGGGCAAAAAAGTATTTAGTCAGCCACCGATTGTGCAAGTTCCCCCACCTAAAATGATGACAGAGGTCAGTAATTTGCACCAGAGGTACACTTCAACTGTGAGAGACAGAATGTGAAAAAGAATCCATGAATCCACATGGTAGGATTTGTAAAGAATTTATTGGTAAATCAGGGTGGAAAATAAGTATTTGGTCAATAACAAAAATACAACTCAATACTTTGTAACATAACCTTTGTTGGCAATAACAGA
The DNA here is from genome assembly GCF_057382275.1 of Copadichromis virginalis. Taxonomy (NCBI): domain Eukaryota; kingdom Metazoa; phylum Chordata; class Actinopteri; order Cichliformes; family Cichlidae; genus Copadichromis; species Copadichromis virginalis. Next base: position 35,699,404 of record NC_140626.1, read on the forward strand.
GGTCAAACGTTTACTATAGGTCTTTACCAGGTTTGCACACACAGTAGCTGGTATTTTGGCCCATTCCTCCATGCAGATCTTCTCGAGAGCAGTGATGTTTTGGGGCTGTCGCCGAGCAACACGGACTTTCAACTCCCGCCACAGATTTTCTATGGGGTTGAGGTCTGGAGACTGGCTAGGCCACTCCAGGACTTTCAAATGCTTCTTACGGAGCCACTCCTTTGTTGCCCGGGCGGTGTGTTTTGGATCATTGTCATGTTGGAAGACCCAGCCTCGTTTCATCTTCAAAGTTCTCACTGATGGAAGGAGGTTTTGGCTCAAAATCTCACGATACATGGCCCCATTCATTCTGTCCTTAACACGGATCAGTCGTCCTGTCCCCTTGGCAGAAAAACAGCCCCATAGCATGATGTTTCCACCCCCATGCTTCACAGTAGGTATGGTGTTCTTGGGATGCAACTCAGTATTCTTCTTCCTCCAAACACGACGAGTTGAGTTTATACCAAAAAGTTCTACTTTGGTTTCATCTGACCACATGACATTCTCCCAATCCTCTGCTGTATCATCCATGTGCTCTCTGGCAAACTTCAGACGGGCCTGGACATGCACTGGCTTCAGCAGCGGAACACGTCTGGCACTGCGGGATTTGATTCCCTGCCGTTGTAGTGTGTTACTGATGGTGACCTTTGTTACTTTGGTCCCAGCTCTCTGCAGGTCATTCACCAGGTCCCCCCGTGTGGTTCTGGGATCTTTGCTCACCGTTCTCATGATCATTTTGAACCCACGGGATGAGATCTTGCGTGGAGCCCCAGATCGAGGGAGATTATCAGTGGTCTTGTATGTCTTCCATTTTCTGATGATTGCTCCCACAGTTGATTTTTTCACACCAAGCTGCTTGCCTATTGTAGATTCACTCTTCCCAGTCTGGTGCAGGTCTACAATACTTTTCCTGGTGTCCTTCGAAAGCTCTTTGGTCTTGGCCATGGCGGAGTTTGGAGTCTGACTGTTTGAGGCTGTGGACAGGTGTCTTTTATACAGATGATGAGTTCAAACAGGTGCCATTCATACAGGTAACGAGTGGGGGACAGAAAAGCTTCTTACAGAAGACGTTACAGGTCTGTGAGAGCCAGAGATTTTCCTTGTTTGAGGTGACCAAATACTTATTTTCCACCCTAATTTACGAATAAATTCTTTACAAATCCTACCATGTGGATTCATGGATTTTTTTTTTCACATTCTGTCTCTCACAGTTGAAGTGTACCTCTGGTGCAAATTAATGACCTCTGTCATCATTTTAAGTGGGGGAACTTGCACAATCGGTGGCTGACTAAATACTTTTTTGCCCCACTGTATTTCTGTGTTGCAGGTACGGAGATGTTCTTATGTTTTGGAGATGCAGTCTTTCATTCATTGTTTTTATAAGTACAGTGTTGTACTGCCTGTTAGATGGCGGTTATTAATATAATTGTACTGAAGTATAATGTTTGAACTATAAGCACTAGAATATCGGGTCCTGGTGATTGAATTGTATTTATCTGACTGTTTATTTGTTTTTGAATTATTTTGTTTATTGTTCTTATAAATTGTTTTTGATGATTTTTCAGTGACATATTATTTATTTTGTGCTTTTTGTTTTTGAGAGCTTAAGTTAATGTTTTAAAACAATTTGTTGTATTTGATTTATTATATTATTGTAGTTTTAATGAAGCTGCAGACCACAGCTCCTTTCAGCATGGCCGGAGGAGAGGTGTACTGGCAGTCGCGTGACACACACAGATCAGACACATATTTCTGTGTTGCAGATGTGCAGTAAAGAGCCAAAGACCCAGTATTGTCTCCTGCCTCTTACTTTCACGCCAGAACACAACGCAATGACGGGCGTAACACATGAACGGGTTACACACGCCCTGTAATAAATACTCACAAGGAAAATGGCAGCAACTTACAACTTGGTGGTAAGTTGGATAAGGTGGGAAGGGACGACGGTGGATAGACCTGTAAATACCTCAGAGTACACACTAACTGGACTGGGTTAAAAACACCAGTGCACGCTAAAGGAAGGGCCAGACTCTGTTTTCAGAGGCAGTTGAGGTCTGCAACATCTACCGGACAATGCTCAGGATTTTCTGTGAGGGTGCTGTGGTCAGTGTTGTCCTCTACAGTGTTGCATGCTGGGGCAGCAGGTTGAGGGTCACATGTTCAGTGAGAGACTGAGATGACCCATAATGCACCACTGAACGACACAGGAAATGATTCCTTCCTGTGGATATCTTTGTACAACTCCTAACTACTTTGTACAACTCCTAACTACTGTAGTGTGTACTGTGCAATAGTTACACACCCATAATATCTGCAGGGGGGGATGACACTCTTCAGCCTCCCGGGGAAAGAATAAATATGTGGTTTACTCTTTAGCCTATCAAGGGTATTTAAGGGTGTGTGCCCACAGTCTACATGCATTTTGTGGACTTGGAGAAGTCCTCTGAGTATGCTTTGTGAGGCACTTCGGAGTATGGGGTGTCTGGCCCACTGCAATGAGCTATTTGGTCCTTATACAAGAAAGAGCTTGGTCCACATTGTCAGCTCGGTCATCGATTTTTTTTGACAAAATATCCGGGTGTAGCCAAACTACTTCTACTCGGGTGGAGTCAGAATCTCGTCACTGCTTTTTGCAGATGATGGGGGCTCTGTTGTCTTCATCAGGTGGTGGCCTCCAGCTCACACTGAAAATCAGCACCTCCAAGTCTGAGGCCATGGTCCTCAGCTGGAAAAGGGTGGAGTGCCTGCTCCGGGTCAGGGAGGAGGAGTTTAAGTATCTCAGGTTCTTGTTCACGAGTGAGGGGAGCGGGAGGACTGAGCTGTACCAGTCCATCATGGTAAAGAGAGAGCTAAGCTTAAAAGCCGAGTGTTTCTGGTGGATCTACGTTCCAACCCTTACCAATGGTAACAAGCTTTGGGTAGTGACTGAAAGAATGAGGTCGCTAATGCAAGTGGAAATGATCTTTCTCCAGAGGTTGGCTGGCCTTTCCCTTAGAGATAGAGATGGGCTCAGCCATCCAGGAGGAGCTCAGAGTAGAGCCACTACTCTAGATTTAAAGGAGCCAGTTAAGGTGGTTCGGGCATCTGACTAGGATGCCTCCTCGGCGCCTCCTGGTGTTCTGGATTTTTGCTACCGAGAAAAGGCCCCGGGGCAGACCCAGGCTACTCTGGAGAGATTGCGTCTCTTGGCTGGCTTCTGTGTTCCCCAGATAAGGAGGTGGCTGGGGAGAGCGAGGTCTGGCCTTATCTTCTTTGGCTGCTGGCCCTGAGACCCAGCCTCGGATAAACTTTTCAGAACATGTTTAGCTTACGAGTTATGTGCTTATCAGATAAAATTGAATTGAATTATCTGAGGTATACTAGGGAGTGAAGTTTTCTTTTTCATAGGAGCTACAGTATCCAGAGTTGTACCCAATGAGGCCATAACACTATTAACAAGATGAGTCACATCTGTAGGAGTAGCGTTAGGTAGCTGTTCTGCAGTGTGTTGGCACAAGGCTTTGAAGAAGGTAAGAGTGGAGGAACTGCATCATTTAATTTAGTTACATTGAGCTGAGAAAGACATCTACTGTAATGAATCCCCACTATTGTAATGAATTATTGTCAATCTAAATGTTAGTGTTGTTGGCTGGATGTCTGGGGAATGCTAATATTAGCACACAGGGACTGATCGTCGTCCAAATGCCTCTGAGAATCTGTGTGGCATTTTTGTGTACAGGTGTAAGGAGAGGAACCAGCAGGTTGAGGTAGGGCTGCTCGATTATGGCAAAAATGATAATCACAATTATTTTCACTGAAATTGAGATCTCGATTATTTGACGATATTTATTTAACCCTTTAAGACCTACCATAGAACCAAGTCCGCCAGAGCTTATATTATTTTTTTTACATGTTGTAGTGCCATTTGTGGGAGCATTTCAAGTTGCTATACATCAATACAACTGTTATAGCCCATATTTTAATAATATGTATGCATTAAGTCCATAGTAACTACATTCATTGCAAAAAAGTGCAATAAACTACAAAAAAATTGAAAATCGTTTTTGGTTTTTTTTTTAACATATATTTCTACTTGGGGAAATTTAAGAGGCTTATCCCTCAAAACTTCAAATACAAAAAAGTTGCAAAAAATAGTTTACAACAACAGGGAATTTATTTTGAGTGTCTTCATAGTTTTATTTTGGAGATACAGCAATTTTTATATACACTGCAGGAAAAACGAAAAAACAATCCTATGATGCAAATTTGCAAAGAAAACAGCAGGTGCATCAAAATAAACTATTTCCAGCAGTGCATTTCGAGTTCTAAGCATCCCAGCAACTATTCAGAAAAGTATAGAGTCAAACATGACTTATAAAAACACCAGTACAGGCTTTTAAGGCCTACAAGTAAAAAACTACATTTTCCACGAAAATGACATCACTTCCGGTTTCGGACAGGAACTGGCGGACATGCTATAGTTCGAGTTGACTCTTTTTCAATGTGGGAAGTGTTACGAACAGCTGATCGGATCGGCAAAGCGTGTTTCTGGAATATTATGTTTTTGTTCCTGCAAGCGCTTTTTATGCAATTTTTGCAAAGCTATATGTGGAAGGAAACCGTGACCTAGGACAAGCTGATGACATAAGATGTAAGTACAACTCCTCTGGTTTCATATGCAAAACAAATTATTGCGCTAGCTTACATGGTTCCGGTTCTACAGGGATTTAAAGCGTTAACAATAACAATGTATTGAATACTGACTTTAAAAAATAATATAAAATAGTGTGCAAATACTGAACAGTGCAAATGTTTGCAATATAAAATATAAATGAAAAATGTAAACATCTATGTTTAGTGAACTTTGCAGTGTTGCTCTGTGGTGCAGCTATGACACCGTAGCAAAGTTTACACACTATGTCTACTTGATCCACGTCTGACTCCGCGAATCCATGTTTCCACACCACTGAAGTTTTTTTTTTACCTCTCTTTTCAACCAACGGCAGTCACTCTCCTCTCCAAATAACTTCTGCTTAGCTTTCCGAGCTTCCCTTGGGTCCTCTTAATTGTTGTGATGTGTGTTCAAAATGCAAAGAGGTGCGCTTGATTTGCCACACGGAGCAGCACGAGAGTAAAGCACGAGGGAGGGGCTAATAATCGGCTCAGTCATTTTTAATGATCGTTGAAAGCCCAGATCGTAATCGTGATTAAAATTCAATTAATTGAGCAGCCCTAGGTGGAGGCTCATGCAGATGAAGCAGTGTAAAAACAGCCGACAGTGGAAGACGTGTCTCTGAGACTCATCAAAGAACTGTTGCTGGTGTGCAGTAAGTGCCTGCAGTGACTGTTTGCTTGTTCAGCATCGATCTTCATGCATCTGGTGGACACTGGTCCCTGCTGCACATCTGAGACAGTCTGAGACAGTCTGCCTCCTTTTACAAATGAAAACATTGACAGCAGTTTTTATGTCAACAGGAGGCATCTCAGTGTTTTTACCTGGGTAGTAGGAGTTTGCTACGGAGGTGCTGATGGTGTTTGTCTTCAGGGTGAAGGAGGACGGAGATGAAACAGCTGCATAGAGGAAACAGAAACGCAGCCTTAAAGTTTCCTGCTTCTTCCATTTTACAGTCACTGATTCACCCATCGCCCTGCCTGCAACTTCATAAGGAAAGTCTCAGCGATGGTTAATTATTGCTTCATTTATGTTAGCAGCACACCAGCAGCATGTTAGCAGTACGTTAGCATGGCATTAGCAGCATGCTAGCAGGGCATTAGCAGCATGCTAGCATGGCATTAGCAGCACATTAGCAGGGCATTAGCAGCACGTTAGCAGTATGTTAGCATGGCATTAGCAGCACGTTAGCAGCTGGTTAGCAGTATGTTAGCATCGCATTAGCAGCAGTTTAGCAACAGCTTAGCATTGCATTAGCAGCAGTTTAACAACAGCTTAGCACGGCATTAGCATGTTAGCAGTATGTTAGAAGGGCATTAGGACTGTTTGCAGAGACCAAGCTGTAATCCTCAGTACTCCTTTATGAATTACTTGTACCTGGAGTTTGACCCATGATTTGAAATTGTTGCTCAGCTGTTTAATGAACACTGGGTTTCTATTTTAATAAAAGTCAGAGTTACTAGAGATTTGCAGCACTTCTTTTATAATTTTTTATTGTCACTTGAATCTTTTCTGATTGTATTAGATGATTTCAGTTTCAGACAGTCTTCTGTTTGTGGTCGTAAAGCCACAGACTTTCAGCCGTCTCAGTCTGAGCACACAGATGGACCAAAACCTTCACTGGATCTTTGGTCTGGAAGATTTGAGCAGATCAATAAAGAGCATAACTTTTTATTTCAGTTACACTGATTTGTAGTTTTAGCTTTACTTAATAACCAGAATGATGCTGGAGGAGAGGTCTGTTAGCCTGGTTTGTTGTGAGCAGCTCTTCCCTTGTTGTCGTCTACTGACTGATCCAAAGATGACGTTTGACTGATCTTCTTGTTTTCGGCCGCAGCTACACGCCTGAGACTCTCATGGTTAAATTAAATCAGAGGCTCCTGTAAGCTGACATGGTTTCAGGGCCTGTGGTGTTTGATGTCTGTGCTTAATTTAAATCGTCTCCTACAGGGAGGCGCTCGCAGCTGCACGCCGTGCTCCAGAATAAAGAGGAAGACGGCGAGCAGAGGAGCCTGGGGGGAAGGGTGCCGCCTTGCCCTCTGACGGCCGCTACGCTGCGATAAAACATCGCCTCCTTCAGCTCACGGCAGGAAGGACGAGGAGGCCACCTGCTTGGGTTTGAGCTTGTCTTCTTTCAGGTTGGTCGGCGTCCTAAGCCATGCAGCAAAAACATAGGATTTCACTGTTGCCGTGGAAACCGAGTCAGAACACGAAGTCATGGAATGACCGACCACACCACAGCTCCTCCCTCGACTCACTGCTATCGTTTAGATACGGGATTATCATGAAATATCAGCGAAATGATCTTTCTTTGAAAGAAAACGTCTCGACTCGGGGAGCGTTTGCAGATCAGTCTGCGTCGTCTGTGCAACCTGTGGGTGAGCGACTCTGTCACCGAGTCTTTGTCTCACCCGCTTGTCAGAGATAGGATTAGGGATAGCATTTGTGTGCGTCGCGTGCATGTACTCACTGCGTCCGTTCAGCGTGTGCACATGCGTGTCCACCATGGTGGTGTGCTGGGAGTTGTTCACCATCAGGGTCATTTCCTGTCTGGAGCTCAGAGTTTCCTTCCTCTTCTTCGCCAACTTCCTGCCGACACACAAAAAAGCTGAAGTTTCAATAAAGTTTTCTTCCCTCAAACTCTGATTTTTCTTTTTTTATTATCTATTAAGGTGGTATGAACAAGGTTGTTTTTTGGCACTTAAGGTGATATGAGAGAGATTTTATAGCTGTATTATCTCCATTAAGGTGAGACAGATGGTGTTTGGGTTTAAGGCGGTATGGAGTAACTTACATTCCTGCTGTGTGAACACATTTTTTTTCTTTTAAGGTGGTAAGAGTTTTCTCTGTGAAGCCATGTGTTAAGGCAGCATGAGCAGATGCTTCTCAGTTAAAGTGGAATAAGTGAGAGTTTCCAATGTGCCATTTGTCTTTTAAGGTGGAATGAAGGCTTTGCATTTGTTAGATCAGCAGGCTCTTAAGGTGGTCTGAATGGAGCTCCTTTAATGAGCCGTACCTAAAGTGGAAGCTGTGCTGTAAACCTGTGAGTGATGCTTTTTAAATTTACGAGTCATTGAACGTCGCTTGCTGCTCCATCGTTACTCCTCTCACACTCAGAGCATCACTACTAACCTCTGAGACATTTTTTTGAATATTTGGTCAAATTTAAAAGCTTGTGAGTGACATTTCAGCTCAAAGACCATTCAACTCTTTGATTCTTCTGCAGTTCTTCTGAAAGTGAGACGAGTTTTGTTAGAGGAGCTTAAATGAGAAGCGATGCTGGGGCTTCACTTTGTTCTGTTTGTGTGTGTGTTGTGTAACCACTGCAGAGGAAAAGCATCTTTAAACGACTAAAGCATCCTCGCATCCGTCCATCGTCTGTATTTTCTCTCTTTCTATTCTGAGTCTGAATAAAGAAAATGCATTTGTCCGATTGCACACAGGCACACACACACACACAAGCACACACACACTGAAAAGTCTAACCCTAACCTGAAAAACGCTGCCATGTAAAAATAAAAGTAAAAGCAAGCTTTTAAACTGGAAGGAAGACATCAGTGAATGCTGCTGTGTACGCATCGAGGTTAAGATGGAGGACAGCAAAAGCGCCCCGAGGCAAGGTGCTGCCCTCCTCCCCCTCATGTCTCATTTCTCTTCTTCTTCTGTGGTTCAGGCAGACAGTAAAAACCTGCAGCGTTTCTTCGTCTCTGATTCAGACCTGAACAAACAAACGTCTGCAGCACAAAATCCTGATTTACTGCAGAAAGACGATGAAAAAGCAGCACGTCTGAGAGGGTCTGTGACACGGTCCAATCGCATCAGCCGGCTGCTTTAAACAGGCTGCATGAACGAGGCGAAGGGCATAGCCACAGAGGCCGCGCCCCTAATAATGCAAACTTTAAGCTTTAGTGCAATTTAAGTGAGTTATAAAATACTGATGTTATGAAATGATCTCCATAGAGACCAATCAGTTCATTTATCAGGCTGCAAACATGATTTGAACATGAAGTCTATGGGGACTGACTCACTGATGCCTCTGCTGGGCGTCAGAGGAACTGCAGGCTCTGGAGTTTCAGCGTTAAGAGATCGGCAGCGTTAGGTGCAACTGTAACTGTAATCACATAACATTTTTCAGTAACTGTACTACATTCAGTAAAGACATTAATTACAATCATGTTGTTATGTTCATCACGAGGTGCTGCTGCTATCTGCACTTAAATAAGAAAATAAAACGTCAAACATCAGTTTGTGTGTGGTAAAGCTGAGAGCTGCTGACCCCAGCCCAGCAGCCAGAGCCTGAATGTTAACAGGTACTGTAAAATCACCATGGCAACCACTCTGAAGTGGCATTAAGCTGTTTTTTATCTTTGCTTTCTGTCACCGACTTTGCCCATCCATCCGTATACTGCCTCAAACCGTCTGTCAATCTCAGGCTCCACCCTCCCCTCACTATTGAACAGGGCTGGACTGGGACAAAAAATCAGCCCGGGCATTTGACTAGAGACCGGCCCACCAGGTATTATAGGAAAAACCATAAAGCCTTTGAATGAAAACAAACGTCATTGTGACAGTGATGTACACTGTCTTGTTGGTACATATGTATCAGTCTAATAAACTTAAACCTACACCATCCTCCCTGTTCTGGTATTCTAAACAGTACTTGGCCGAAACCCAAAGACTGCTTGGTCGAGTTAACCTCCTGAACTATCTACAACACATGGTGGAAACCTGAAATTAAGACAGAGAAGACTAGAGGTGAGACATGACCATTACTGAATATTAAAAATAACAGATTTTGTGATATTTTCTAGGGGTGCAACGATACACAAAATTCACGGTTCGGTTCGGTTCAATACTTTGGTGTCACGGTTCGATATTTTTTCGATACAAAAAAAATGTTCATGCCTTTTTAAATTTGTCATTTATTAAAATTATAAATATATATTTTAACTCAAAAGTACAGTTTTTAAATTTAACCCTAACCCTTGTGCGTGTTTTTTATTTTGACAGCGAATACGCACCTGCGGACCACTTATGTGCAGCCCTGGTTATTTAGCTCGTCATATTGCAGCCACAGAAATTATTTTGTCCATGAAACCATAAAGCTGCACTTTCTTTTTGCCTTATAGTCTGATTTGTCATAACTTCTCCGTTTTGTGGTAAGCTTTTCTTTGGCTGTCACTTCTTCACCCTGACCTGTCTTATTTGGCTCAGCAGAACTGAAATGCTTTTACACACGCACTCACATAAGCTCAGCGATTCTCTGCACGATCAACCTCTCACATGTTTAAGCTGCGGGAGATTTCACTTGTCATGTTTGCATAGTAAGCTAATGATTAATAAGACGATATCAGAGGAATTTGTGCGCAAATTATCATCACTCACAGATCAGTGCTGTCGCTCTCTATACACAGTTTGCGCGATTGCAAAGTGAAAGCAAAAAACAAGCGCAAATTCAAACGCGATTTCAATATGTCACATATTGACAGTGGCTCACCGATGCCAATGACATAATTACCCAGCTACATTTCCGAAAGAATGCAAAAGCATTGACATATATTTTTCCTACAATAGCCCGACGGGCAGGGAAGAGATAGATTTTGGTAGCCCGACTAAAAAAATCGCTAGCTCCGGGACGTCGGGCTAGCGATTTTGCGAGCCCTGTATCTGATTGAGGAATCGCTCATCTTTGGAAAAGAGAGTTTATTACAGAGAAATGTCTCTTTCCAAAATAAAAGCTATACTATACGCTTCTTCTGGGCTATATTCTCAGCAGCATATTGTAGCGGGTCAGGGCTGTTCGGGGTTCTGTTTGTACAGTTATGTTTTGTTTATGCTGCCATAGTGACGGGTGACGCCCTCTCGCTGCGACGGTGTGTCCTTCCGGGGTCAGAGGGCGCCCTGTGAGTTGTTGTTGTTGCTGTGCGGTTGCCGCGCTGAGCAGTTAGCTAGCGGCAGTGTTCTTCTGCAGATGTCAATAAACGGCTGTGCTCCCTGGCTAGCTCACGGGAAGCAAGACCAAATGACACCTCCGTCTCCTCCTTGTCTGAGCTCGCCACAATATTAAACATATCAGGTCCCCATAAGGAGAATCCTGTGCTAACGGCTGTCTAAATGACTCGGGTAAAGTTTGTAGCATGCATGCTTGTTGTTTTTGTCTGCTTCCACTTGTCTTTGCACTAGGATGATGTCGGCGTAAATGTGCAGTCATATTCGTTGTGTTCCCACTAGTGCTTTCAGGTTAATCTCGTTGAAATGACCTTAACGCCACAACACGGCAAATCTCCGTTAACGAGCTACCGCCAATCGCCCCGTGCATGGGGCTGGACGGCCAACACGTTAACGAGCTAACTGCGCTAACACACTAGTTCCCAACCATGTAATTGAGCATTGCGTGGCACATCCAACATACTGTTTTACTTTAGTCCATGACTCGCTTACCTTCAGGGTCATACGTCACATGAAAACCAAAATAATTCCAAACGCCAGATCTGAATGAGGGTGGGGGAGGTCCATGTTTCAAGGAGAGCTTAACTTCTGTCTTGCTAGCTTGCCCTGCGCTCTTCCTTCTGACGATGCTGTCTGTGTTGAGCGCTCAGTGGATCTGCGCTCGACTACTCCGCCTAGGCTGCACTGTCGACCCTAGGCAGAGTAGTTGAACGCAGATTTACTGAGCGCTCCACACAGACAGCATCGTCAGAAGGAAAGTTGATAAAATAAATTACAAATGTTGTATTGTTCGATACATATGCGTACCGAACCGAAAGCACTGTATCGAACGGTTCAATATCGATACGAATATCGTTGCACCCCTAATATTTTCATAAACTATTTATTTACCACATTAATAAACAGCACGGGAGGGCAAAATATTTTTTCTAACATGGCAACCTTTTAAAAGTGAAAGGAGACAGAAAGAAAGGTGAGAAAGAATAAAACTTAACTGACTTTTTGATGGCATTTTACACAAAGTACTGGTGCAGTATCTAGAAAATGTGGGAAAATACTGGCATCATGTACAGCACATAGCTACTTCTGAAGAAATTATGTTGGGACCCTGAAAAAAACTTAGTACGTACAATAATGGATTTCTATAAATTTGACATCAGATAAAAACTTTGGTTGTAAGATTCGGATAATTATTTGTTAAAAGCTAGAAATTTTAAATGAGAATAAGAAAGAAAAGTATTTCTTTGTGCCCCCTTTCGCCTGTTAATCCCCTACCTGCCCCCATGACCCGCCCCTGCACAGTTACCAGCTGTCAGCTACTTAGAAAAGGATCCTGGTGTTATTTGTCTCTCAGAAACAGTTCATAACTTCCCTTCAACTCATCCATGTCACCTAAAAGGTAAACCTGTTTCTCCATCACCTGTTCAGCTCTGATGATTCAGTAAGGACATCTCCTGGTTTCATCTTCATGTTTTCCTCTCACCAGATAACCAAACCGACATCATGACCAGCAGCTTTACAGCTGTGGCTCCAACAAACATCAGCTGATACTAGAAAGTAATATTAAATACATTCTAACAACAGCTGATCAAGTTTAAAGCGCTTCTGCTGCTTAACGCGACCTCCGCTAGTTTCCTCTTTCTGGCGCAAAGCAGGAGATAAACATGCAAGAGAGAAAAGCCGATCAGCTGATCATTGATCAGTTTCGTGATTGAAGTAGCAGCAGGAGAGGGAGGGGGAGAATGAGAGAAGAAGAGGCAGCTGACAGCGTAAAGACAGACTAACTCCAGCTTTGTGTCTTTTTTTTTATTGTAGCTGAAGTACGGGACAAATCGCGTTTTCAGCTCAATACGAAACGCGTAATATTAACTCTGAATACCAGAGGATTCCGTTTTTTACGGGGCGGTTGGCAACTCTACTAACTAACCACATGAATAAAGTAAAGTTCACCAGTAACATCATAGCACCCACCCAACTGTATAGAAACTCCGTCATGCTAGCTAGTACACAGTACGAGTTATTGTAACTGACTGTAAAAAGTCAGCACAACGAAAATAAACTCCACCTAAACTTGGTTCATATCTGACCCAGATAGACTGCAGGTCATAACTCATTTTACCTGACAGTCGGACCGGCGGCCGCCTTGGGTCACTCCTCCTCCGCCTCCCCTTTCCCCCATCCACCTGCTGGCCTCCACCACTTGCTAATTTTACCGAATCTGTGAAAGCTCCACCATAGCCACCACCAAACAATTGAGTTATTTTTACAGATGCCAGCATCTGTCCAATCTGCCACCTTTCACTGTTTACACGGTTACGAAAAAAAGACAACAACAACAAAACATTGGCCCATTTAAAACAAAAAATTACCATCAGCAGCATAGCTGGACTAGCAGTCCA
>NC_140626.1:35717441-35719941 GCF_057382275.1 Copadichromis virginalis
AGTGGTGGGGGGGCGGAGCGGAGGGAGTGATGAGATGGAGGGAAAGAAACAGAAAAAGGAAACCACAGATTAATGTCTCAGAGAGAACAGACAATCACTGTGTGAAGGAGAGCAGTGGAGAGCGGTGATTGGCTGGCACCAGTGTGCGAGGGGAGGATCACGTTTGATTGGTTCAGAGGAGTGTGTACATAGCTCATGTGGTATTTACTCCTCTGTACAGACAGCTACATGGTGGTTAGCCTGGACTGAGAAACAGAAGAATAAACACGTTTATATCAAATCACCCTCAGTGAGAAACAGCAGGAGTGTTTCCACATGCAGTCACCAATCAGCAGCTCATGGGGTTCCTCTGGGCTCTGTTCTGGGTCCTCCACATGTCTAACAACAGGCTGTTAGTCTGAGCTCACGCTGACACCAGCCAACACATCGAGATGACTTTCACATCAAGCTGTCAGTCCACATCTACATGCATTCAACAGGATTTTAGTTGTTTGTTTGTTGCATGCGTGGAAACCGAGGCATTGCATTATTAGGGGCGTGGCCTCTGTGACTGACAGGTGGATGGTGACACAGGTAGCTGCTAGCTGTCTGCTAGCTTCCCCTGAATTGGACCTCTGCACTGTGTTTGTGCTGTTGGAGCCTTTTAATGACATCATGACATCAACAAAGCTGCTGTGAGGTTCCTGTTCTTTTGTACAAATTAGCGCTCCAACCTCTTGTCCAAATATGCCAACTTCTTCTAAAACAAACATAGAGGAACGCTTCAAAGCGTGGAGTCTATGGCTGTATTTGTACGATGTGTCAGGCCCGACTCTGGTTTGTGTTGAAAGCAGGAAGCTGCTTTTCAGCGCTCAGCCTCCGGTGTTAGAGAAAAACTACAAGGCTGAATGTCATGAAAGCAGCACAGCGTTGGAGTATGACCAAAGGATGAAAGCATTATATCTGACTTTCTTTAAAACTGCGAGGCAGAATGCTAACCTTGGGAGTCGTCCTTGGGATTTCAGCGCTAAGACACCTCAGGTTTCTCTGCTTGTGACAGAAATTCACCTCACTGATTCAATCAGCTCTCTCTCTGCTGTCTGAGTCACTGCCGGCACAAAATGCAAGCTTTCAGGGGTTCAAAGGTCATCGTGCGTTTGGCTTGTTTTGTGGTGTTTGGAAATGGAGCGGCTCCCGATTAGTGCAGAAGCTTTTCTTCAGCATCCTCGCTCTCACTGATGCACCCGTGCACATCAACAGCTGCAGGCAGATTAATCAGCATCTGTCACTGGGCAGCTTGAAGCCTGACGACAGGAAGCGGCGGTGCTGGGGACGTCTGAGAGCCGCGGTCTCATCACTCTGCATTACTGCTTCAACATCCAGCTTCCTGTTTTCACGCCCGCTGTAATGAGTCTGACCCCCGTTTGGTCACAGAGTGGAAATCAAACGCACCCTGTCAACATTAAAAACCTCATTAGAGGCCGAGCAGCCATCTCGTTTTCGCTCTCTCTCTAATATCTGTGAGGGAGATCACAGCTCGATCGACCCAACACATGAGTGCGACTCAAACTGGGCACACACACACGCTTTAGAAGAAGTGTGTGTTTGTGTGTGTGAAGTAAAAAGTGTGTGCCTGTGTCTGCGTTGCCTGAAGCCATTCAGCTCGAGGCGACTCTGGAAAAAAAGAATAAAATGCTCTTTCATCTAAATTTCTCTCTTATCTTTGACGTTCTACAAACACAGAAGCTTTTCTGTCTGTGTTTAAATGTGTGTGCAGAATAAATCATGTGTGTGCGCTGTGTGTGTGTTAGTGTGTCCCAGTGGGGCCATGTGTTTGATGTTGGAGAATAAAGTGGGTCCAGATACAGTTTAATGGTGATTACTGCTGCAATCTGCTCCATTATTCATCCTCATTTTCCTCAGTGTCACCGCCAGGACGCCGGCACGACCGCGTCTTTGATGTCCAGCTACGCTCCACGTACAAAACACCGTCCTCCTCTCTGACTTCCTGGAAATCTCACGCTCATCAGAAGGTCCACACGCCGCTCATTTAACCCCTCAGTGCAGCAGCTCCCCCCGCTCTGTGGACGCCACCATCTACAGGCCCCATCGTCCACGTGTAGCTCTCACAGCAATCGACAGACCCAAACAGTCACACTGGGATCAAATCATCATCATCATCATCATCAACTTTATTTATAAAGCACTTTAAAACAACCACAGCTGACACAAAGTGCTGTACATTGGAACTGTAAAATAAAATTACATGAGATATAAATAAAACACAAATAAAAGAAGAGTGAAATCATTAATTAAATAACTACTGCATTAAAAAAGAAACTAAGTCTCACTGAGGTTAAAAGCCAAGGAATAAAAGTGGGTTTTAAGACGTGATTTAAAAGTGGACAGTGAAGGGGCCTCTCTAACGTGCATGGGCAAATTATTCCATAATTTTGGAGCCACAATAGAGAAGGCCCCGCCCCTCTGAGCTTCCTCCTGGATCTCGGTACCTCCAGGAGCA
>NC_140626.1:35724941-35854941 GCF_057382275.1 Copadichromis virginalis
CTTGACAACAGCTATCACTCACCCTTTGAGTGTGTGTGTTTGTGTTTGTGTGTATGTGTGTGTATGTGTGGGGTGAGGGGTTTCAGCACGTCTGCTCTATGAAGACATTGAGTACAATTCAATTCAATTTTATTTAAACAGCACCAAATCAGAAGAACAGTCGCCTCACTAGGTTTATATCTGGGACTCTCCACCATTTGACCCTTAGAACTGAAGAAGCTTCTCGGATGAGAGGTGAAACGTCTTCAAGCAACTTAAAGAAGTCCAGGCGCTTTTCTTTGCAAGCTCCTTTGACTACATTAGCCATAGAAATTCCTGCAGGGCTCTGACGAGTGTTCGTGTTTTAAACTGAAGCTGTTGATCAGTCAATTACGTCGTCCTCAGCAGCACCGTCACACTGATTGACAGCTGTGTTTCTGATCCACAGCTCAGGTGTGTTTTGACTTAAGGCAGAGTATTAGGTGGCCCTCCTGAAACTCATCTCCACACCTGAGTTACAGTGGTCGTTATGCCTCGGGACGCCACTTGCCCGATCATGACCATAAAAACTGCCAGAGGACAACGTGTGCGGAGCCTGAGGCTGATCCAGGTGAGCTGATATTCAGGAAGAGAGCATTTGAAACAATACCCTCTCTAAAAGATAAGAAAGGTGTTTTACAATTCGAGGCTAAACTTACCAGCAAAATAATGAAAGAGTTCTATCAGGACTTATATTCCCTTGAATGTCAAAATACTGTAGACGCAAGGAGATTGTTTCATGATAATCTTAATCTCTTTATACTATCAGAGGAAAGTCGATTAAATTTGTGCTGTCCCATTGGGGCACAGGAAAAAGCTGCAGGCCGTGATGGGTTTGGGCCAGAGTTTTACAAAAAAATGGCTAAACATATGGTGGGTCCTTCATTAAACATGTATGTAGAATCTCTTGAGAGGAGCACGCTTCCACCCACCTTAAACCTTGCCCATATATCCCTGATCTTAAAGAAGGATAAACCTGCAAATCTGTGTACATCTTACAGACCTGTAAGTTTACTCGGTGTAGATTGCAAGATTCTGTCCAAAATTTTATCTAGATGACTGGAGGAGATCCTGCCAGTTCTTATAAAGCCTGACCAAACGGGTTTTGTCAAGAATAGATACTCCCGCTCCAAGGTACGCCGACTCATAACTGGTGTGCAGTTTTC
Source organism: Copadichromis virginalis (assembly GCF_057382275.1). Lineage (NCBI taxonomy): Eukaryota > Metazoa > Chordata > Actinopteri > Cichliformes > Cichlidae > Copadichromis > Copadichromis virginalis. The sequence continues at coordinate 35,726,126 of NC_140626.1, forward strand.
TCAGAACACCAATTATAGGGCTCTTGCAAATTCATTGGATGCCGAGAAAGCATTTGATCGTGTTGAGTGGGAGTATCTATTTTATGTTTTGGACAGATTTAATTTGGGATCTGAATTTGTCAAGTGGGTCAAACTGTTGTATGGGGCCCCAGCTGCAAGGGTATTGGTTAACGGCTCAGATGTTTTACCACTGGGTAGAGGAACGCGTCAGGGATGTCCACTTTCTCCCCTACTGTTTGGACTTGCATTGGAGCCACTGGCAAAGGCTATAAGAACTGACCCTGAGGTCTTGATGCATGCTCAATCATCCAGGTATGTAAATCTCCAAAAGCTGATTCTGTTCATCTGAATGTAGCGTTTTTGTGGGAGAAACGTTTTGTCACTCATCCAAGTGACTTCTTCGGTCTCAGCTGACAGTCATTATGCAAATGTCCTGTTTATAAGATTGGGGAAACCTGCAGTCAGCTGAGACTGAAGTAGTTACTGAAAACGCTACATCCAGATGAACAGAATCAACTTTTGGAAACTGACCCTGAGGTCTGTAGGGTAACCTTGTTGGATACTGAATACAGAATTTCCCTTTACGCAGATGACGTGTTGCTCTTTGTCACTAAGCCAGAAACATCTATTCCTGCACTGACACATATCATGAATCAATCTGGCCTTTTTTCAGGGTATAAAATAAATTATGATAAATCTGAAGCTTTGCCACTGGGTGATGGGGGAGATGGGACACTCCTCCCAATTTTTATTTCAGGTGGTCGACCACAGGTTTTACAAATTTAGGTATTAGGGTGTCCGTAGACACAACAAAGTTGTACAAGTTGATCTTTAAACCAATTGTTGCCTCAATCAAGAATGACCTAAATTGGTGATTTGACCTTCCCCTATCTACAGTGGCTTGCAAAAGTATTCGCCCCCCTTGAATTTTTCCATATTTTGTCACATTACAGCCACAAACATGAATCAATTTTATTGGAATTCCACGTGAAAGACCAACACAAAGTGGTGCACACGTGAGAAGTGGAATGAAAATCATACATGATTCCAAACATTTTTTACAAATAAATAACTGAAAAGTGGGGTGTGCGTAATTATTCAGCCCCCTGAGTCAATACTTTGTAGAACCACCTTTTGCTACAATTACAGCTGCCAGTCTTTTAGTGTCTGTCTCTACCAGCTTTGCACATCTACAGACTGAAATCTTTGCCCATTCTTCTTTGCAAAACAGCTCCAGCTCAGTCAGATTAGATGGGCAGCGTTTGTGAACAGCAGTTTTCAGATCACTTTATCTGAAGATAGCTATACATGCATTTATTTCCTCACGCTTGGACTATTGTAACTCGTTGTTTATGTGTCTAAGCAAAGGTTCTCTGGATTGTCTGCAGGTTGTGCAAATTGCTGCAGCTAGGCTGTTGACAAAATCCTCCAAGTATTCACATGTGACACTATTGCTATCTCAGCTACACTGGCTTCCTGTTGAATTTAGAGTACATTTTAAGATCCTGGTTTTGACATTCAGAGCCTTGCATGGACTGGCACCACCCTACATCTCCGATCTGCTACAGCCCTATGTCCCCAGCAGGTCTCCGAGGTCATCTGATCAGGGCTTACTTGCTATAAAACAGACTAAGACGAGAACTAAGGGTGACAGAGCTTTTGCCACTGTGGCCCAGAGACTCTGGAACTCTCTCCCTCATACATTAAGAACTGTGGACTCAGTAATTGTTTTTTAAAAAAAACAACTCAAAACTCACCTTTTTAAAACTGTTTTTGGTTAATTTTTGCCTGTTTTATATTGTCTGTTTTACCCTTTTATTATTTGTTATCTTATGTGCAGCACTTTGTGATGCTGTCTAGAAAGGTGCTATATAAATAAAATTGTATTTATTTATTTATTATTTATCTTGGATGGGTAGAATAAGTTTAATCAAAATGAATGTTTTACCCATAATATTACAACCTATACAAATGTTGCCTCTCAGGATCATTACCTCCACCATAGCTCCAGGTATTGGCATTAGTATATTTGATGATTGGCATTCTAAAAATATAAGATTTATTTGCAATCTGTTTGAAAGGGGTAGTTTTATGGCCTTTAATCAAATTCAAATTAAATATAATTTACCACAGAAACACTTCTGTGGGTTCCTGAAAGTAAGACATTTTATAAATTCCCTTAAATTTTGAGCCAATCAACCTGCTTTAAATCCTACTGAAAGCTTTCTCTTTAAATTTAATGAGGAAATAATCACAAAAAAGAAATTTATCTCTCTTTGTTATAGGAAATTATTGTATCTGAATTTTGTAACCACTGATAAGGCCAGGGTTCAGTGGGAAACCGACCTTGAAGTTCAGCTTAGTGCAGAAGCATGGTCCAAAACTTTTAGATCTGCCAAGAAAATGTTTTCCTGTAACAGACTCCAGGAAAGCCGTTACAGAATTGTACATAGACTGCAGCGTACGCCAGAGTTTCTAAATAAAATTCATCCTCAGATTTCTCCTCTTTGTGTAAAGTGCAATACGGATGTAGGGACTTACTACCATTGCATATGGCAATGTCCTTTAATTACTAGATTTCGGAAAGATTTTGCTATGGAGCTTCACTCAGTCTTTCACCAGACGATCCCACTGAACCCTGTCCTGTTCACTCTGGGTCCATCTATAGAAGGGCTTCTGTGTCGTCTGTACAAATGCTTTTGTTATGTAAACTTTTACATTTAGCGAGGCGATGTGTACTGTTTCAATGGATTCAGAGACAGTTCCCCACTGTTACACAATGGTACAGAGAAACATTCAAGGTGTTGCCCATGGAGCGCCTTACTGCCATTATAAAAGGGCAATTGTGATGCATTCTGTAGGATATGGCGGCCTTTGCTTGATCACCTACCTCGTGACCTTGCTGTGCTATTACATGAAGGGGGAGCACATTTTGCTACATTATTTTTCCTTTCTGTTGGTAAAAGAAAAGAGTATTGTGGTGAACTGTACTCTCTGTGTCGTGGTCTGGGTGGTTTTCCACAGCATCAGCTCCTCCCCACTGGGTGGAGTCTTTGTTGTTCCTCACCTGATGGCAATCGGACCAGCAGTATTTATGACCGGCGCACTCAACTGGTCTTCGCCAGATTATCTGCCAACTTTAGTCAGTTCTCGGCCTCACGTCCGTTCCTTGGTGACTAATCGTGTGTATTAACCGTATCTCTGTTTTTTTCGTCAGCCTCTGAAAACCACCTACCAAGCTCTCCTGGATACCAGTTTGCTGCCACCGGTAATCCCTCTCCGTTTTGGAGCTGCCATTTTCTCCTGCCTGCCTCCCTGCCTTGCATGCAGCACCCACCTGGACCTCTCCTGCCTCCCCCCTCCACGCAACCCCCACCTGCAAGCTTGTAAGACAGCTCAGTGTACTATTTTTTAGATTCACTCGCAACCCTCTGTGGGATTCCCCTGACTGCTCTGTCCTCTGTTTCAGTGCCCGGGCCCGCCACAGTTTTCCCTGCCCAGTACCTGCACCCAGTTATCCCTGCCATCTAGTTTTCACCACAGTATTTTTCTCTCGCCTCAGACATCTAGTTTATGTTCATTGATTCTAGTCTGCACTTTCTGTTAGCCTCTGAGCATTGTAAAAATAAAGTCTCTTTTCGTTACACCTCACCCCTGGCCTCCGGTTTTGAATCTGCGCTTGAGTCCATCCCATGTCCACGGGCCACTGCGCCTGACACTCTGTGGAGGTTCTAAAACTCTTTCAACAGCAATTCTAATCTGATGAAACATCTTCAGAAACAGCATGCATCTACCAAGTTAGTTGAAAAAGAACCCGAAGGTAACGTTGTGACTCTAGCTCCGCTGAGTTGGGAGTTCGTCTTGTAATCGGAAGGTTGCGGGTTCGAGCCCCGGCTTGGACAGTCTCGGTCGTTGTGTCCTTGGGCAAGACACTTCACCCGTTGCCTACTGGTGGTGGTCAGAGGGCCAGGGCGCCAGTGTCCGGCAGCCTCACCTCTGTCAGTGCGCCCCAGGGTGGCTGTGGCTACAATGTAGCTGCCATCACCAGTGTGTGAATGTGTGTGTAAATGGGTGGATGACTGGATATGTAAAGCGCTTTGGGGTCCTTAGGGACTAGAAAAGTGCTATACAAATACTGGCCATTTACCATTTACCATCACAGTCCATCACCCAGCCACAGCTACACAGGCTGATTGCCAGGTATGTTGTGGAAGACATGAAACCCATCTCAACAGTTGAGTCCCATGCTTTCAGACAACTGATTAGTCATATACCTGTGCGAGGGAGAGCTGGGAAGGCACCATCCAGAAAGACATTTTGCAGTTATTTATACCAAGAATATGCCAAGACGGAGTCAGAGCTCCAAAGAAAAATACACTCGACATGGTAGAATATATCTCCACAACAGCAGACATTTGGACAGTGCATAATAAAAGTTTTCTTGGTGTGACCACGCATTGGATAAATGCACAAAACATGAAACGTGAGAAAGCAGCGCTGGCATGCAAGGCGATTTATGGGTCGACATATGTATGACAGTATTGCATCTGAGCTGGACAACATTAACTCATCTCATGGCCTATTGTTACAAAAAAGATTTGTATGTGTAAAAAAGATTTGTGTGTGCGTAAAAAAGATTTGTGTGTGGACTTAGAAAAAAAACCCCTGCAAGTTACAAGTATGGATTTTGACCCTATTTTTCTTCCTTTCATCTGATTGGTCAATGTCATGTCAATCACAAATGTAACAATCCAATCAGAGAACAGATGGGTTTGGCTGTCGAGGGGCGCTTTTTTTGAACTGCAGGTCTTTGAAGGGTGATACAGTTTGAAGCTGGAGGATCGCTATACAAATATCCGATAGCGGCTAGGTCCCCTAACGCACACACAATTTTTTTTTTTTACGCACACACAAATCTTTTTTACACACACAAATCTTTTTTACGCACACACAAATCTTTTTTACGCACACACAAATCTTTTTTATGCACACACAAATTCTTTTTACACATACAAATCTTTTTTACGCACACACAAATCTTTTTTACACATACAAATCTTTTTTACAAGTACAAAATATTTATGACCACATTTTGAGCCCATAGAATTGGATCTTGTGTGTGTGTCTGTCTGTGCATGTGTGTTTCCATATGTGTTCATATATGTGATTGTGTGGCTGTTATTTTTTTTCATTTAACAAGTATATTTGAGGGACCCTTATCATGTTCAGCATTTTTTCAGCTGTCCATTTTGCTTTTCCAATTTTTCTATTTAAGTTATTACTATTGTGCTAAATCATAGCATTTCTGCTGCTTTTTAGTATTTCTCCTAAATCATACTATTTCTGATATTTTATAAGATTTGTGCTAAATATAGTATTTCTGCTAAAACATAGTATTTCTGCCAAATATAGTATTTCTGATTAATTATAGTTTTTCTACCAAATCATAGTACAGTATTTCTGCTTTTTATACAATTATTGCTTAATATAGTATTTCTGCTTAATTATAGTATTTCTGCCATTTTAGAGTATTTGTGCTAAAACATAGTATTTCTACTAAATGTAGTATTTCTGGGTAATCATAGTATTTTGATATATTTCTGGCAGGTCCCCAGGGAGTCAATCCTCTGTGAGGACTGTAATATTCAAATTTACATATCAGGGCCTGCACGGCTTCCCAATCATATCTGAGGGCTGAGACATTCAAATTTGCATATTGAGGACTACATGGCTTCCCAACCAGCCAATCATATCTGAGGGCTGGGACATTAAAATTTGCAAATTGGGGCCTTCATGGCTTCTAAGCCAACCATTCATCTGTGTCATATATCTCTAATAATTCATATTTTTATTTTAAATAGTCAACACTTAAGGATTCCCCCATCCCTTCTGAACAAAACGGTGTAAGAATGACAGTTCTAGCCCCTAAGGTTAAGTAATTCTGGCCGTTTGTTTGAGGGAAATCCTCAATATGACAAATAGACTGCAAAAAACCTGTTTCCCTGTGCGTAAAACCCTGCACTTGGTTCACCAGTTTTGGCGGGGAAAAAGTACACAACCTCTCTGATTGGTGGATTCAAATTGAGCCGCTCACAGCTGTTTGATGACTTAGAAACACGCTGTTAACAGCCCCTGTTCACTTGCTGCTGCTGCTGCTGCTGAGTGTGTGTGTGTGTGTGTGTGTGTGTGTGTGTGTGTGTGTGTGTGTGTGTGTGTGTGTGTGTGTGTGAGAGAGAGAGAGAGAGAGAGAGACCCTCTTTAGGGCAGCATCTCATTGATGGATAAAAATATAATATATTCAGAATGGTTGACTGTGTGTGTCTCTCCCTCTGTACATTTCTGTATCCATATTTGATTTTGTGTTTATCTATTGGTTTTTTTCCAAATTTACTTTTATTTCTTTTTTTTCACAGGTGAACAATTGGTTTTGAGGGAGCTTAACCATGTTCCGTTTTTTTCAGCTTGTCATTTTACTTTTCTAGTATTTTCACTTAAGTTATTACTATTCTGCTCAATCATAGTATTTGTTCTAAATCATTGTTATTATGCTATATTGTAGTATTTCTGCTGAATCATAGTATTTATACTATATTATATTTTTTCTTTCTAAATATAGCATTTCTGCTATATAATTGTAATTCTGCTATGTTATAATATTTGTGCTAAACCAGAGTATTTGTGCTGAAACATAGTATTAATTCAAAATTACAATATTCATAGTTCATCACAGTGTCTCTGGAAAATCACAGTATTTCTGCTATGTTGTACAATTCTCCAAATCATAGTGTTTCTGTAATGTTTAAGTATTTTTGGTTAAATATATTCTTTCTGTTATCTTATACTATTTCTCCTAAATTCTTGTATTTTTGAGAAGTTATGTTTCTGGTAAGTTACAATATTTCTGCTAAGTTCTGCTATGCTACTGTATTTCTGCCAAGTATTATGTTTCCTCTAAGATATTGCAGTTCTGCTAAGTTATTACATTTTAGCAAAGTTCCTTTGCTTCTGCAAAGTTTTTATAATTTCTGCAACTTTTCAGCTTTTTCGGATAGTTTTAGCAGACAGCTTCAGCTTTAAAGCATCCACACAGCATTTTCGCAGGAAATGCAAATTTTTCTAGTTAATTTAATGTCGAAACAATGCATTGCAAAACAAGGTTTGCACATGTCCTTGGAAGTGAAGATGCTTTGCTGGCTGCTGTGACACTACCAAAATTTAAGCTTCGTTGGTTACATGACCAAGTGCAGAAGGACCTCGCAAAGGGACGTCTGTTGGTAGAGTGTCGAAAACTTCTCCCTGAGCAAGATCAGCTACAACCAGGTACCCGCACCACCAAGACAACACAGCACCCGGGTTCTAGCTAAGAGGATCTTCTCCTTTGAAGAAAATGAGGACATATATGCCACTGTTGAAGCTGAGGTAGCCGAGTACCTCAAATCAGGAGCAACAGGGTTAGACTCTCTGAAGCATTTCCCGATGATAAAGAAACTCTTTCTTAAACTTAATGCAGCCACTCCTTCAAGTGCCCCAGTTTAAAGGCTTTTCAGGCTGGGAAACCTGATTCTCACTCCAAAGAGGAACAGGTTGTCCGATCATAAGTTTGAGGAGCTTCTCCTCTTGAGGTACAATTGTTGGTTTGATGGAAGTTGAGTAGTGCTGATATGATGATGATGTGTTGCCTTCAGTGGTGCTCTACAAGGTCAAGCATGTTAATATTTCCAAGTGAAACTTAGACCACTGAAGCACTTAAAATGCAATTATATTTTATTTATCGACATGGCCGGTATGGAGGAAATATTATTTTGGTTTGACTGTTTATGAGGCTGAAAATACTTATTATTTATTTGATTTCTCTTCCCTTTCCTGAAAATACTTTTATTACTAAACATGAGGTCTCCAGTTGGCACAGTTCAGCAGTTAAGTTTACAAAGAATGGACAAACCTCACTGTGTTTATGTTAAACCATTTTTGCACTATATGTTTTGCACTTTGATACCTACAGCTCCTAAATGGTCTGAGGCACAGTTTAATGTTGGCACTGCTAAAAACATACTTTCTCCCCATTTAAATGGCAAAAATAAATACATCTTTCAAAAGTTTCAACACACTGTATGTCGTGTTTTGTGATCCACTGCTTCTTCCTAGTGATACTACGTACAATGATTAGATTTATAGCACTGCTGTATCAACCCCAAAATGATGTGTTTGCATTTGCAGAGGGTTGAAACAATAGAAAAAGATTAAACAGACTGATAAAAAAGTGACACATAAACAAACATTGTTAGTTTCTAATATAGTTTCATTTATTTCATCATTAACTTGCACTCACACTGCCATTTTAACCATTTTAGGTTCAGGTCATTAGGTGGCACAGTGCACTTGTGGCAGTATACTGCTAACATGAAAGCAAGCTAGAAGACTGGCATCCTTGCTGGGAATCCCGTTAGGGAAGCAACACATTAATAAGAGAATTCTGGGTGAAACCAAAGTTACTTTCCCTAGTAACTAGTTACTTTGAAAGTAACGAGTAACTTAAAGTAACTGAGTTACTTACTGGTGGTGGTCAGAGGGCCCGGTGGCGCCTGTGTCCGGCAGCCTCGCCTCTGTCAGTGCGCCCCAGGGCAGCTGTGGCTACAATGTAGCTTGCTATCGCCAGTGTGTGAATGTGTGTGTAAATGGGTGGATGACTGAATGTAGTGTAAAGCGCTTTGGGGTCCTATGGACTAGAAAAGCGCTATACAAATGCAGGCCATTTACCATTTTACTTTTGATAGCAGTAACTAGTAATGTAACTAAGTTACAAATTTAAAGTAACTTACCCAACACTGCTCATGTATCTGTTTTTTTCTTCTTCTCTTCTTCTTATTTGTATTTGGCTGTGCTGATTTGTTGCTGTTTGTATTCCAAAATAAAAAATCAATAAATCTTTTTTTTTTTTAAAGAAAGAGTAGAATAGAATAGATCTTTGTTGTCACTGTTACCAGAACAATAAAATACAGTTTGACATCTCTCTGTTAGCAGCATGTAGATTTTTACATTAAAATTCCTTTAGGATAAGAGAAGAAAAAAATAAACTTAAACTCTAAGAGGTACCTACACAGGGAATGTATGTAGCAACATAAGTATCTAGACAGTTATGTAGATAGATGGACGATATATAATAACAAGACTGGTTTCTGAGTTTTACAGCTGGGGTGGACGAGGCTAAGCATTAAGTTTTCCAATGAATTAAAAGTCTGTCTGGGTCTTTGGTTGATTAATAGGCTGGTGTGAAAAATTGCTGCCACACCGCCCCCTCGACCTGTGCTTCGAGATTTCTGGTAGTTAGAATGACTCGGGGGTGTTGACTCATTTAAACTAACATAATCATCCTGCTGCAACCAGGGTTCTGTAAGGCAGAGTAAATCGATTTGTTGATCACTATTAACTTGTTGTTCCTAGAGTATTTAAAAGTAGAATGGGAGGGAGAGCCTTCAGTTTTCAGGCCCCTCTTCTGTGGAACCAGCTTCCAGTTTGGATTCAGGAGACAGACACTAGCTCTACTTTTAAGATTAGGCTTCAAACTTTCCTTTTTGCTAAAGCATATAGTTAGGGCTGGACCAGGTGACCCTGAATCCTCCCTTAGTTATGCTGCAATAGATGTAGGCTGCCGGGGGATTCCCATGATGCATTGAGTTTTTCCTTTCCAGTCACCTTTCTCACTCACTGTGTTTTAACAGACCTCTCTGCATTGAATCATATCTGTTATTAACCTCTGTCTCTCTTCCACAGCATGTCTTTTATCCTGTCTTCCTTCTCTCACCCCAACCAATCACAGCAGATGGCCGCCCCTCCCTGAGCCTGGTTCTGCCAGATGTTTCTTCCTGTTAAAAGGGAGTTTTTCCTTCCCACTGTCGCCAAAGTGCTTGCTCATAGGGGGTCATATGATTGTTGGGTTTTTCTCTGTATCTATGAAGCGCCTTGAGGCGACTTTTGTTGTGATTTGGTGCTATATAAATAAAATTGAATTGAATTGAAATTGAAGTCATGTACTAACAGAGACTTGGAGGAGAGAGACCTAATATTTAATAATCTTCATGTCTGATCCATGAAACCAGCTCAGCTGCAGTTTACTGAACTGGTTTCTTTTATTTTCTGTTTTCATTTCGTCTCTTCAAGGTCAGACGAACTCGACTATCAGCTCCCTCCTGTTTCATCACACACACACACACACACACACACACACACACACACACACACACACACACACACACACACACACACACACACACACACACACACACAGACAGTATCCCCCCTTGGAGGCAGAGAGCTGCTGTTTTCAGTTTAAAGGCTATCAAAACACTGCTTTGAAGACAGAATTTATCTGTGTGTCTCTTTGTGTGTGGCGTGTGTGTAGTTTGTATGTATGTGTTGTTGCATGTGTGTCACAGCGGGCCATGGAGAAGCTGTTTTTATGTGAAAGTGAAGCTGTTTTCTGCTTCAGGGCTTCAGCCAGTCACGCTGCGTGGGAGGTGTTTGTGTGTGCTTCAGTGTGTGGATACAAGGCGAACAGCTGTTAGTATTTGAGGACTGCTGGTAGCACACACACACACACACACACACACACACACACACACACACACACACACACACACACACACACAGTTGGTGTGTGTGTGTTGAAAGTTTCCACTTTCAGGCTGGTAAATATTTAAATGTAATTTTCTGTGAGTTGTGAATCTGTGTTTGTGTGTGTGTGTGTGTGTACCTGTTCAGTCCACACACGCACACACACACTCACACAGACTCACAGACACACAATCATGGCTTTGCCCTCCCTGAGGTTTATCTCCAGATGATGTAAACTCTTCCTTGTTTCTGTGTTGTGTTGATATTCTTGGACTCGAGCAGTGCAGCTTAGCATGACTCACAGTGAGAATAATCCTTCTGTGTGTGACTCTGGGACTCTCAAAAGACCCTCGGCCTCACACACACAAGCTGTGTCCCAATTCATAGACCACAGGCTTCGGAGGACCCGGCCTTCATGGTCTAGGTGGGCCGGATAGGCTGGAAGTAAACGGCTGTGAAATGGGACGGTCTAGACTTCAGATTTGCGTCACCGCTGCCTCGGTGGAGTTTAACCCTTTAAAGCCAGTTGGAGCGGGCACGCTCCGTTTTACATAACTATTTTTAAATCCCGGTAGCACTGCAACCATGTAAGCTAGCACAATAATTTGTTTGCATATGAAACCGGAGAAGTTGTACTTACATCTTATGCCATCAGCTTGTCCTCGGTCACAGTTTCCTTCCACACATAGCTTTGCAAAAACTGCATAAAAAGCACTTGCAGCAACAAAAACATAATATTCCAGAAACACCCTTTGCCGATTTGATCAGCTGTTTGTAACACTTCCTACGTCCATCAGCGCGAACTATCGCATGTCCGCCATGACCTGCCCGAAACCGGAAGTGACGTCATTTTGCAGAAATGTAGTTTTTTTTTAACCATCAGGGCCTTATGAGCCTATACTGGTGTTTTTCAAAGTTATGTTTGACTTTATGACTTTCTGTGTCGTTTCTGGGATGCTTTGGACTCATATTGCACTGCTGGAAATAGTTTCTTTTGATGCATATGCTGCTTTTTGCAGATTTTCATTATAATATTCATTTTCGTTTTTCCTGCAGTATATAAAAATTGGTGTATTTCAAAAATAAAACTATGAAGACATTTAAAATAAATTTCCTGTGGTGGGAAACTATTTTGTGCAACTTTTTTGTATTTACAGTTTTGAGGGATAAGCCTCTTAAATTTCTCTAACTAGAAATATATGTTAAAAAAAACAAAAAACGATTTTAAATTTTTACTTTATTTCACTTTTTTGCAATTTATGTAATTACTATGCACTTAACGCATACATATTATTAAAAGTTGGGTTATAATGGTTGTATTAATGTATATCAACTTGAAATGCTCCCAAAAATGGCACTACAACATGTAAAAATATAATATAAGCTTTGGCGGACTTGGTTCTATGGTAGGTCTTAAAGGGTTAATAAACTCGGCCGTCTGCTCCTTGCTATCTAAAATATAACAGGATACTGGCGTAAACTCTCGACTATCTCACACTTCTGTTTAATCAGTTTGACGTTTATTCAGCTGTGTGATAACTATAACTTTAATCTCAGCCAAACCGATTTATCAAGGAACAAAGAAAACACTGAAAAAAGCCAAAAATTTAAATTTTTAAGTTATCTGAGTGACTTATATATCACATATTTGTAGCGAAAGGCCGCGGGGGGTTTGAAAACGATGTGCTGGGAGTTCGCTGTTCTTGACGGTTTTAGTGAGCCTCGAGCTGGTGGGTAACAGACGTCTCCGAAAACGTCGGAGCACTTGCAAATATGCAATGTCTTGATAAACCAAGCAGATATTTGAAGTTTACACAGCTACATTCTTGCCTGAAAATATGTTAAACGTTTATTTTGTGACCCAGAAAGAATAATAAGAGTAATTTTAAAACTTAGTAGCGGCCATCATTGTTGGAAATTGGAATTGGCTGGGCCGTGCTATGAATTCTGGGATATGGCCACGAAGGATATATCCGACCCATCCTTCAAATCTGGGGAAAAGGGGGACGCATTTGTCGGCCGGACTCGGACGAGTCTACGAATTGGGACAGCCTTCGTTGCGTCGCTGTGATGTTATCGGCCTTCAAATACGGCCTCAGGAGGATGCAGCCTAAGAATTGGGACATACCTACAGAGCCTCTGCAGCCGTTGTCTGACCGCCTTGCTTCTACAGAACCTGCAGCGCGTTATTATAATAATAATAATGGATTGCATTTATATAGCGCTTTTCTAGGCACCCAAAGCGCTTTACAATGCCACTATTCATTCACTCTCACATTCACACACTGTTGGAGGTAGCTACAGGTGTAGCCACAGCTGCCCTGGGGCAGACTGACAGAAGCGAGGCTGCCATATCGCGCCACCGGCCCCTCTGGCCAACACCAGTAGGCGGTAGGTGAAGTGTCTTGCCCAAGGACACAATGACCAGGACAGAAAGAGCAGGGGGATCGAACCGGCAACCTTCCGGTTACAGATTAGCAGGACCCTGAGGTTCCATGAATGCTTAACACGAGAATAGGAAGTGCTGTTACCTTCAGCTGAGACCTGAGCTGACGGACCTGCAGCTGGGTGGCAGCAGTAGATCCAAGCAGGGTTCGGTCATCAACTGCTGCATTGTTAGCTCGGTGCCCTCTGCTGGACTGACTATGAAACACAATTCTACAGTTTTTGGGCTGATCTGAGATTTTTAAAGATGGGAATAGAGATTGAAAATGTGACGTCACTCAGGGGTAAAACCGCAAAGAATTCTGGGAACTCGTGGCAAGAGGTACTAGCGCACGCAGGCTTTCAATTGAAATCAGTTATACAGCGATAAAAAGAAACACAAAAATGGCAAGAAGCCGTTGTATTATTAACTGCAATAGCCGGTCGCATGACAGCCACGGAAAGCTGACGGGTAAAGAGATCGGTTGTTATCGGATTACGTCGTTGAAGAGAAATTGTTCGAGCCATGTTTCCGAGGTAACAAAGACGCGACTGGATTGCAGCCATTCAAAGATCAAATATAACGTCCCAGAACCCTCCAGCTCACAGGTTAGTCTGCTCCAAGCATTTACACAAAGGTCAGTCTGCTGTTGTAGTTAATGCGTCATTTTTCTTAACATAATTAGTGATATAGGTTACAAGCAAGTCTGGCGCTGAACAGAAATTGTCGCGCTATGCTCCTTTATTTATTGTGCATAAATAGTAAATTGTCCTGACGCAATATTGTGTTTCGCTTCTGTTATTATGGTACATTGACAAAAACATATACTTTTATTCACAGGATAAAACAGTTGTTCTGTATCACTAATTGTCTAGTACGATTACAGCATACAATATTATTGTCACTGCTACATTTCTGTGATGCTACCAGAAATTATTTCTACTACTAATTAATTACCGTTGAGCTCAAAGGTTATATTAATAAACGGTTAACGAATGTGTATTTATGAAGACGATTTGTGAGACTGGTAAACTTATGATATGTACGATGGTCTTTACTTTCTACACGGTGCATTTCAAGGTCCTGCACCCATCCGTCGGTAAACTGTACCTGGGCTTGTTGCAGTGACCGGAAGTTACTAAACTTCACGAGTGTATGCACTCACTCCAAGAACCGTATGATTATAAATATGAGCGTGGTGAAAGTTGGGCAGCACGCTGACGTCTTTTCTCCCTCTGTGTGCTGTAAGGATCTAACACTTTCACTGGTTTGATTTTTTTCCTCGTATCTTTTCTTTGACTTTTCATTAAGTCTGTCTTTGTACGGACCGGCATTGTTCTCCTTTGTTTTGTACATACCTTTTTGGGGGGCAAAGAAAAAGCAAGAATTTATTGGAACCGAAGAATGAACGTTTTGCGGTGCTGCAAATGCTTGCATTTGATGCGGTACTTGGATTGTTTTGCCATGAGTTACCGGCATGCAATGCGCGAAAGTCACGTGGTCTGTCAATCTCTATAACTGCAAATCAAACGATGACAGAGTCGCCTCCATCTTTGTTCAGATGTGTTTCGGGGTCATTTATTTTACTTTGATTCGTGCCGAGTGTGACGCGTCACAGGCCAAACAGTCAGAAAGATCACAACATCATTTCCTGTTCAGTCATGTTTGAGCTCCACAGACATGAGCGCCTCTCTTATTAGAAATTATTAATCCAATAAAGCCATTAAAGCCAGAGATTCCAGTCAGTGTGAGTCTGTGTGTGTGCAGCGTGTGTGTGCTGACCTGTTAGCTGCTTGTCGCCTGCTGCCGGGGCGATGCGAATGTAGGGCGTGGTGAGCTGGGTGACGATTATAGCGGCTATTCATCCAGGAAGGCATGCAGACAGACAGAGAGAGAGAGAGAGATGGCAGGTCTGTACTGCAGCAGAAACATTAGTAACACACAGCGCCCTGCTCTCCTGTCACAGCACAGCGCTAACACAATGCTAACACAGCGCTAACACAGCGCTAACACAGCGCTAACACAATGCTAACACAGCACACAGCACTCAGCGTTTGTGACTCGAGTCGTCTCCTTATTTTGACCCAGTGCTTCCACCTGCTGTCTCATTATTATCATTATCATTGTTATCAATAAAGCAGGAAACGCTCCACTCATCTGGGTTTAAATAAAGTCACTTGAATGCTCTGATCGTGTGAAGAACTCTTGGTGGCAGCTTTAAACTGCTGATCGGCGTCGCTCCGCTTGCAGCTGAGCTCGAGCCGAGCAGCTCCACGTCCTGCCTGAAGCCGCGAGGACAGCGGCTCTGTCCATCACATTCACATAACTTTCACTGCTTTGGTTGGTGTCCCATCTGTGAGTGCTTCCCTTAAATTCTTTGAAGTTGCAGAAGCTCACGCTGCTCTGATGGAGGCCTTTAGCTCACCGGGATCTTTGGATCAGAGGTTTCTCTGAGATTTGGGTGAAACAGTAACAACCTGGTCAGGTGGCGAGCAAAAAAAAGCTCTCAGCAGACAGAAGCATGAAGTGCTGTAACACCTGGCTCTGACCTGAACCTGAGTCTCTGCCCTCCTCCTCCAGACTCCTGCACCGAGTTCAAAGCAGTTCTCCTGCTGATCAGCCCAGTGAGAGGTTCATTGTCTCTGGTACCAGGGCTGGAGCTCCTTCCTCTTCACCTGGCAATTGCTGATGCTTGTTGAAAGTTCTCAAGTGGACTTTTCTTCACAGTCCTCTGCTGTCTGTGCACCTTTTCCTCCACTGTTCCCTCCCGGTGAACTTTCCACTCCCACCCTTGTGAGAACAGTTGACCTTTTTAGCGGTGACCTTCTGTGCATTCACCCTCCTGCAGGATGCTGATCATCATCATCTGGACAGCTGTGAGGTCAGCAGTCTTCCTCGTGGACTTCTGTAAGCCACAGCCATCCAAAACACTTCACCTGACTATGGGAATATAAAATCCTACATGAAAAAGCTAGTGTTTGTTTTAAGAGGCTTTAATAAAAGGTTAATGTTGAACTGTAACTGTTGATCGGGGTTACTAAGAGACGACATTTGGTTGCTATGGAAACACTCTGACCTTCCCAGAATGACATCACCTCTTTCCTTCCTGTACAGGTAACCAATCATAAACTGGGTGTACCTGAAGACACGACCTTTCTCCTGCTGAGGTCTGACTGATTCGCTGCCTATTGATTATAGATCAGTATTGATTTACTGCAGCAAACCCCTGTTAGTCTTCTTCTTCAGTCCAAACTGATTTAAACTGAACTGTGAGCCAAACAGAGGAGAGCAGAGCGCTGTTCACCTAAACATACCTGGAAGAGAAGCTCGTTAATCAGCCAATCAGTGATCAGATGTTATTAATCAATCAATCAAGCAGCAGAAGCAGAGAAAGAACAGGAATCTCCTAACCATGTGTTCATCGCACTCACAGAGGTCAGTTAGAAAAAATGTGTTTATTAAAAAAGGATCAATCAGTGTATATACATATACTCACGGTGTTACCATGGCGATCAGTCAGTGCATACAGATCATGAATGTTGAGTCTGACTTAGTGAAGGGTCTTTGCTGGGCCATGAATGGTTTTATACTGGACACTAATCAGGTCCAAAAAATGATGCTGGTTTATATTTGACTGAGAACAGCTCCTGCATGCAGGCCAAAGAACTGCTTATATGACTCATCGACAATAAAGTCAGTGATTATGAAGGACAGAACAAAGAGTGTAAACGGGATTCATGTGCACAATAACCAATCATAAAAGACAAAAACAAAAAAAAACTGTAACCTCCAGCACCGCCGCTCAGGCTCCTGGTGGACACACCCACGATATCAGGTTCAAAATCCTACGTCGTCTCGTTCTCCAGAAAACTTACTCTGACTCCGATTTAGCTCAGAGTCAAACTCGTCACAGAGTTTCAGCAGATGCACCTGCGGCACCGACATGAAGCTCCTGCATCACCTCGTTCTCAATTACTGGATTCACAATCTGAGGTGTCCACAAACATAATCCTGTCCCTGTTTGATATCAGAGACAGCAAGCATGAAGTCCAAAGATCAACCGCTAACCCGAGGTGCGGTACAGGTGTGATAAAACAGGAGTTTTAACCTGTGTTTTTCTTCGTGCTGTTATTATTGACACATTGATATTTTCTCTCATGTATGTATTTTTATGAGCATTTTTGGTTATTGCTGATGAAACATAAAGTTATTATTGGAATAAAAATCATCATTAACGTGAGGCTGAATGTCAGCTCAAATGTGCGTTTCTCTCCACACGCTTCATAATTGAGGGTGCAGCATTTCTCCTTTGTTCTTTTGAAATAAGGTGGAGTTGATCGTGTGCAGAGATGGAAGGAAGTGAGTCTTTTTTCTGTCTGGCTGCATTTAAACGTCACGCCTGCTTCACACGCTCACAGAGGCGGTATCATGCTTCATTTTACACCTTTACTTTCTGCTGTCTCGGTGTGTTTTAACATTCAGCAGCCGTTCACATCACAGCAGCTCTGTTAGTGCTGCAAGGCATCATGGGTACTCTAAAAGGCAATATGGTGGGTGGGGGGGGGGGGTCCTACCCCCTGGGGTTGGCCACTAAAGTATGACTGACAGGTACGTAGGGACCGACAGAGCCAATCAGCATATGGTGTTGTTAGCCAGCAGAAACACGAGCTCCAATAAGAGCTGATTAAAGCCAGAACAGTCGATTACTGTGTGTGTGTGTGTGTGTGTGTGTGTGTGTGTGTGTGTGTGTGTGTGTGTCTGGTTGATCCTGGATGTCCATCAGGGGAGATAACAGTGTTTTTGTTTAGCTGTGCTGTGCTCTCTGGACACCCATACAGGCCCCGTCATTAGCCTGGGTTTAGCCTGATATTAGCGTAGCACAGAGCTCTCTCTCTGTGCGTGTGTGTGTGTGTGTGTGTGTGTGTGTGTGTGTGTGTGTGTGTGTGTGTGTGTGTGTGTGTGTGTGTGTCTGGTTGATCCTGGATGTCCATCAGGGGAGATAACAGTGTTTTTGTTTAGCTGTGCTGTGCTCTCTGGACACCCATACAGGCCCCGTCATTAGCCTGGGTTTAGCCTGATATTAGCGTAGCACAGAGCTCTCTCTCTGTGCGTGTGTGTGTGTGTGTGTGCGTGTGTGTGTGTGTGTCGAGGACATGAGTCCATGGTCCTCCTCTGATTGGAGGATAGGTGTCAGGGACAAGCAGCCATCTGTGAGCCATTATACCTCTAGAACCATTAGCCTACAACTCCAACAACTACACACTTTTCAAAATAAAATGATTCAAACTACCTTTCAAAATAAATATTAAGGAAGACTTTTACGAATCTTATAGAAATGGGACCTTGTGTTCACTAAAATGTATTCTATAACCTTTCAAATTAAACTGTACTGCCACCAACATCATTTTGTAGAATTTCACATTTAACAACATAAACTTTCAAAATAAAAATTACATTTGTACCTTTAATCAAATGTCTATAACCATTTTCAAAATAAGACCTTGCACATTTACCTTTCACATGCAGCTAATGAAAAGGTACATACAGAATTTTTCTGATTATAATTTTTCAAAATAAAATGAAAAGGGTCCAACTGGTACTGAATAAATTTCAAAGTAAAATGCAGGCTCTTACCTTTAGTGGCCACTCGCACACAGTCGATCTTTGTCTCCTGTTGGAGAGAAGAGCAAATTAGTTTCCTGTCAACACAAATGCCGACATATTAGCTGTCACATCTGGCAACTACCCCCACACACACACACACACACACACACACACACACACACACACACACACACACACACACACACACACACACACACACACACACTCATCGTAAACAGAGCGGACAGAAGGCAAATTGCTGTGGATCAGTGCCTGTGCTGGCATTTACCAGCCAACACACACTCACATATAACACAGACACACACACACACACACACTGCGTGAGGCAGGTTTTGGTGAAAGGCGAGCAAGAACATCTTGTGTCTTTCTGGTTTTAACAAACAGCCGACAAATTAACCACAAGAGCTCATGAATATTCATCCTCACCCACACACACACACACACACACACACACACACACACAGAGCAAAGCGAGGCGACAGTAAAAAGCACTACAGCTGCTGCATTATTCAACACACAGACACGCACATACAAATTAAACCTCCCAGCATCAATAATTAACACCCAACATAATACAATATGTGTGTAACTGTTAAAATTTGTCTTTTCATTACACACATATATGGCATACACACGCACACACACTGTAGCCTATTAGTGTCACTGGTCAGGCTGCTGAAACTTTCTGCACCCCTATTAAACAGCTGTGTGTGTGTGTGTGTGTGTGTGTCTGTGTGTGTGTGTCTGTGTCTGTGTGTGTGTGTGTGTGTGTGTGTGTGTGTGTGTGTGTGTGTGTGTGTGTCTGTGTGTGTGTGTGGTCTCGGTCTCACTCATCTGGTTTTATGACAGGAAGAACAGAGAAAGTGTTCAAATTGACAGAACAGAGCAGAATCATGTGGAACCTTTGTTAAAAGGGGAAGCGTTGCTCTGTCGCACGCCGCCGTTGGGCTCGGCTGCACGCTGTGATTGGATATCTTGACACCTGCCACTTTTTAAAATAAAAGCCAGAGTGTTTGCTCTCTGATAAACACTCTGTGCACAACTGGTTTAACCCCGGAATGCTTAGGTAAACACCTGAGCTAACACAAGTAAAATATTAGTCTGGATTTAAAGTGAATTCTCTTCCTCAAGACAACATTATTGTCATCTTCATCATCATCATCTGGTATTCAGAATAATCCACCACAAACTCATACAGAAACCAAAGATGAAGGTTCAAAGCTGCCTGGCAGTCTGTTTTTACCGCACAGTCTCAGAGAAGCTTTGTTTCAGGCACAAAAACAACAGGTACTAAAAATGACTCGGTCAGGTTCAGGAGCTTTTGGGTCACTGAAAACACATGTTTAAAAAAGTCCTATCAGGGTGGAGATTATCACACAGTGTGCCACTTTATTGTTTACATGAAATGAATTTCTACAATGGCAGATAAAGACAAAATAATGTTGCTGTTAATCTGACTATCTGCAGTTTGCTTACATGCTTACATCTTGATGCAGGCTCAATCATCCAGGTAAGTAAATCTCCAAAAGTTGATTCTGTTCATCTGGACGTAGAGTTTTGTGGGAGAAAAGTTTCGTCCAGGTGACGTCTTCAGTCTCAGCTGACTGCAGGTTTCAATCTTATAAACAGTACATTTGCATAATGACTGAAACCAGCCCACTGAGGGAACAATGGGCTGGGAGGTCAGTTCCTTAATCATAATTATGCAAATTCTCATGACCATTGATCAACAACCACTGACCAAAACCCACTGATCAATGGCCATGAGTCCCATTCACAGAGAGTTGGGGAATGGCTGCAATTACAGCATTGTAAGATGGTGACAGATGTACCCTTAGGCCACTCCTCCATTCAGAGATGGTCTTTTTCACGTAAATGGCCTCCTTGACTCCGCCCTCAAACCACATCAAATTCACCAGGGAGGATATGAAAAGTGGCAGGTTAGCCTTCTTAGACTGTGAGCTTTCCATCAGCAATGGGGGACATCTAAAAGCTGACGTGTACCGTAAACCTGCACATACAGTTCTTGTTCAGTATCTAAGGTTTGACTCTCATCATCCACTGGAGCACAAACTGGGTGTTATCAAGAAGCTACAACACAGAGCGATCACCATCCCCACTGACACAGCAGCCAGGGAGGCAGAAGAACATCAAGAAGGCCCTGAGTAAATGTGGTTACCCCAGCTGGACTTTTGTCAAAGCTGGAAAGGCTCCTAAAGAAAGCTCCAGCAGATCCAGGAGGCCATTTACGTGAAAAGGGAAAGACCATCTCTGAATGGAGGAGTGGCCTAAGGGTACATCTGTCACCATCTTACAATGCTGTGATTGCAGCCATTCCCCAACTCTCTGTGAATGGGACTCATGGCCATTGATCAGTGGGTTTTGGTCAGTGGTTGTTGATCAATGGTCATGAGAATTTGCATAATTATGATTAAGGAACTGACCTCCCAGCCCATTGTTCCCTCAGTGGGCTGGTTTCAGTCATTATGCAAATGTGCTGTTTATAAGATTGAAACCTGCAGTCAGCTGAGACTGAAGACGTCACCTGGATGATGATGAAACGCTTCTCCCACAAAACGCTACGTCAGGATGAACAGAATCAAGTTTTTGGAGATACGTGCTTACATATACACACGCATATACAAAGACAGAGGAGTCAGAGTGAGCTTCGGACGTGGCTTCTACATCCAACACAGACCCTCTTACAACCGACCTTGGTTTTGAATACATTTCCTTTTTAAAAAAAATTTAATTTATGTGTGCTGCATGCCCTTTGTTCATTCCTAAGATGTGAGTCTACACCAACTAAAATACTGTCTTTAGTTAATGTGTGAAAGCCTCAGGGAATTCATACTATGGAGTTCCTGTCTCTCTCAAACTTTCTTCTTCTGCCTTATTGTTACCTTATAACAAAAACACGACTTAGTTAGCATCAATCAATAAAAACAACTTAGTCAGGTTCAGTCTTCAGTCTCATAGTGATCCATTGATATCTGCGTGAATATCCATGGTAGACTGCAGACAGGAGCCGATGACAGCTGATCCAGCTGATTTAAATGATTTGAATTCCACTGTGTTGGTTGTGTTACCTGTAAACAGGTGAACTCACCCCATTGGCAGTGCTGACAGCCTGATAGTAAATCCCATAACTCTTATGAGGCAGGAGGGGAGCATTCCAGTAACCACTGTAGGTCCTGTTGTCACCTGTACAAACACAAAGGTAAACAGACTCACTGATGAACTCACAGACTGACTCAGTGAATGATTGACTGGATCACTGACTGACTCGTTTATTAACTCACTAATTAAGAGACTCACAGACTGATTCGCCAACTGACTGAGTCAATAACTGACAGACCCATTGACTGACTAACTAATTGACTGATTGACTGAGTGAATGACTGAATGTGTCACTGACCCACACAGAAGGGCATGGGCGCCCTCAGCTCGCTCATTGGAAGCTCAGCGCTGAAGTAATACTGGGAGTCCAGCAGCGTGGCGTTCTGGAAGTGAATGGGCACTGGATAACAGCGCAGAATCTCTGCAGTGCCTCTGGTCTGCCTGCGGGGGCGCTCCTCTTCCACCACCACCTGGTATTTACTACAGACAGACAGGTTGAACCGTAAACAGATCTTGTAAAACAGAGTCACATGTTTACTGTGATGCTGGCACTGAAGCGAGGCATTATCAGTTTGGATTATGGGAAAAGCAGGATCAGCTGTTTGTGGATCCTGCAGCTTTGACCATGGCTCCAGCTGAGAAGTCCGGTCAAAGGAACCTTTGGGAGAATCAGTAATGCATGTGTTCGTAAAAAGGAAAATGGGATGAAGATCAACTCTTGTTGTTGCAGAATTGCTGCTGTGAGCTTTGCTGTTCGTGATTGTTGCTGATAATTGGCTGGATTTCAGTTCACATACAAGCCGACACATTAAACTGCTCGGCTCTTCTTCTGCCCATCTGTTGATTCATTATTCAGCTCCACATAAAGGTCACCTATGCCTCTCCTCCATCACACTCTCCTTCACTTTTATTAACTCTCCGTCTGTGTGTGGAGGCTGTAACTTTAGTTTGACATTAAACTGATCGTTCATTTCCTCCTGTCAGAGCTGCTATTAAATCCTATACGCAGGTAAAAGACATAAAGGAAGACAAGAAAGGGAAATAACATGAGATATAATATTTTAAAAAATATATAATTCTAGGTAGCTGTCACCTACTTATCCCTGAATAAAAAAAAATCCTGTTCACCATCGACCACCAAAGAATTTTAAAGGACATACAAATATCAGATACTTCATTCTGTATGTGACAGTCAGGAGGAGGAGCTGCCTGATTGCTCCTGTGCTGATTTAAAGCCTCATGAACATCTCATTAAAACCTCAGTCTGACCATTATAAGGGCATCGACAGAAAAAGACAGATCAAGCTCTACCGACATTTAAGGAAACTTTAGCAACTTCGGGAAACCTGTCAGATCCATTAAAACTCTCCACGAGAGAAATGATCAACTTTATTGTCAAAGGAGCTTGCAAAGAAAAGCATCTGGACTTCTTTAAGTTACTTCAGAATCAGAATCAGAATCAGAATCAGAATACTTTATTGATCCCTGGGGGAAATTATTTTTTGTTACAGTGCTCCATTTTAAACCAACATTAAGACAAGACAGACAATACACTAACTAAGAATAGTACAATATATACATATATATACATACATACATACATACATACATAAGTCACTTATAAATAAATAGTTGGAAAAGAAACATGTGTAGTTGTAGCAGCAAACAGTGTGTTAAGTGGATGCGTTGTACAGGGAGATGGCCACAGGCAGGAATGATTTCCTGTGTCGTTCAGTGGTGCTTTTCGGTAATCTCAGTCTCTCACTGAACGAGCTCCTGTGACTGACCAGCATGTCATGGAGTGGGTGGGAGGTGTTATCCAACATTGTCTTTATCTTGGACAGCATCCGCCTCTCCGACACCACCTTGAGGGAGTCCAGCTCCATCCCCACAACATTGCTGGCCTTACGGATCAGTTTATTAAGTCTGTTGGCATCTGCGACCCTCAGCCTGCTCCCCCAGCATGCAACAGCATAGAGGATCGCACTGGCCACCACAGACTTGAAGACGTTTCACCTCTCATCCGAGAAGCTTCTTCAGTTCTAAGGTCAAATGGTGGACACTACAGATTACTACACTACAGATTACCACACAAAGATCACTACTCTCCTCAGTGACAACAATACCTACGAAGCCTTAAAGCGAGACCCCACAAGCAGCTACAAAAATAAAGTTATCGCTTTTCTTCAAGACTTTGAAAAGGACAAAATCATTGACCGCCTTACATATCACCGCCTTTACCCAGGGGATGCCATACCCTGCATTTACGGACTTCCTAAAATCCACAAGGAAGCTGTCCCACTCAGACCCATAGTCAGTAGCATAAACTCAGCCACTTATAACATTGCTAAACACCTTGCTACCATCCTTGCTCCTCTCGTGGGAAAACCCCACACCACATCAAGAACTCCACCGACTTCACCGACAAGGTCCAGAAACTTACCCTGGATCCAGATGAAACCATGGTGTCCTTTGATGTAGTCTCTCTCTTCACTTGCATACCCACCACGGAGGCCGTGGAGACTGTCAGAAAACGACTACAAGAAGACAGCTCATTGGAGGACAGGACCAACTTCACACCCGATCAGACCTGCACACTGTTAGACCTCTGCCTCACCACTACATATTTCAAGTACAACGAAGGCTTTTACAGACAAAAACATGGCTGTGCCATGGGCTCCCCTGTGTCACCTATTGTAGCCAACCTTTACATGGAGGAAGTGGAAAGGAAGGCTCTTGGCTCTTTCAAAGGAAGAGTACCCAGCCACTGGTACAGATATGTAGACGACACCTGGGTCAAAATCAAGACACAAGAAGTGGAATCCTTCACTGCGCACATTAACGCTGTGGATAAAAACATCAAGTTCACCAGGGAAGACACAAAGGACGACTGTTTGCCTTTCCTGGACTGCGCCGTGCACATTGAAGAGAACGGCAAACTCAACATCGAAGTTTACCGGAAGCCCACACACACGGACCAGTACCTCCTCTTTGACTCCCATCACCCTCTGGAACACAAACTTGGAGTAATCAGGACCCTACACCACCGGGCAGAACATGTTCCCTCTAAGCCTGAAGGGAAAAAGAAGGAACACACACATGTAAAGGAAGCACTCAAAACGTGCGGCTATCCTAAATGGGCGTTCTTAAAGTCAGCAAAGAGGCACAGAAAAGAAGACCAGACACCAGCGAGGGAGGATAAGAAGGACAGACGCAACAACATTGTCATCCCCTATGTAGCCGGTGTATCAGAAAAACTCAGGCGAGTTTTCTCCAAGCACGACATCCCAGTGCATTTCAGACCCAGCAACACGCTCAGACAGAAACTGGTTCACCCGAAAGACAAAACGCCAAAACACAGACTTAACAATGTGGTGTTTGCTGTACAGTGCAGCGAGGAATGCACAGACCTCTACATTGGAGAGACCAAACAGCCACTTCACAAGCGCATGGCACAACACAGAAGAGCCACCTCCACAGGACAAGACTCAGCAGTCCATCTGCATCTAAAGGTCAAAGGTCACTCTTTGAGGATGCCAATGTTCACATTTTGGACAGAGAGGACAGATGGTTTGAAAGAGGAGTGAAAGAAGCCATCTATGTCCACTGTGAGCGACCATCTTTGAACAGAGGCGGGGTTTACGACACCAACTCTCTGCCATCTATAATCCAGTTTTGAGATCCTTCCCAGACGCCTTAACGCCCACTCACATCCTGGGCCATCTGACCTCAGGAATGCGCATGATAAGGTGGGGCCAGGTTTCACAATGAGCTCACCCGAAACTCTGGCTGATTGGGACCCACACCCAGTTTCACACCTTGGCTCAGGCGATTAGAGGATCATCAGGGGGTCCTTTTGTCCCTCTGTGGGGGGAAAATCCCACTAGGTTTATATCTGGGACTCTCCACCATTTGACCTTAGAACTGAAGAAGCTTCTCGGATGAGAGGTGAAACGTCTTCAAGTAACTTAAAGAAGTCCAGACGCTTTTCTTTGCAAGCTCCTTTGACTACGATGACCTGGATGACTGAGAACCTTCACAGTCGATCAACTTCATTAAAACACCACAAAAACTGACTTTCAGAAAACTCGACATAAACTGTTTTAGTTCTAACTGAACACAGAACACTTAGTTTCTATCAGTGTTTGTACTCTGGAAACAACAGTTGTGTTCTTCACAGGAGTCTCACACACACACACACACACACACACACACACACACACACAGGTCTGTGAAAACACTTCAAGAACTATACCACCTCTATTAAGTTACATTATACATGCTTCCCTTAGGCAGTATCATCAGATGACACCCAGCTCTATCTGTCCATGAATCCAGGTCTTTATGTCTTAAGAGTACCCAGGGGCGATCGTGGCTCAAGAGTTAGGAGTTCGCCTTGTAATCGGAAGGTTGCCGGTTCGAGCCCCGGCTCAGACAGTCTCGGTCGTTGTGTCCTTGGGCAAGACACTTCACCCGTTGCCTACTGGTGGTGGTCAGAGGGCCCAGTGGCGCCAGTGTCCGGCAGCCTCGCCTCTGTCAGTGCGCCCCAGGGTGGCTGTGGCTACAATGTAGCTTGCCATCACCAGTGTGTGAATGTGTGTGTGACTGGATATGTAAAGCGCTTTGGGGTCCTTAGGGACTAGTAAAAGCGCTATATAAATACAGGCCATTTACCATTTACCATTTAAAGACATAAAGCCTTTCTGCTTCTTAATTCAGATCAAACTGAGGTTATTGTACTCGGCCCTGAAAATCTTAGAAATATGGTATCTAACGTCTTGATGCAGGCTCAATCACCCAGATAAGTAAATCTCCAAAAGTTGATTCTGTTCATCTGGACGTAGCGTTTTCAGGGGAGAGAAACGTTTCGTCATCATCCAAGTGGCTTCTTCAGTCTCAGCTGACTGCAGGTTTCAATCTTATAAACAGTACATGTGCATAATGACTGAAACCAGCCCACTGAAGGAACAATGAAAATACATAAACAGGGTGCAACTTTAACACCGATTGTCTGTATGAACAACTCGGTCACCTATAACATCTCCAAGTTTCTGGCTTTGATCCTCAACCCGCTGGTGGGCAGCTCTGAACACCACATCCAGAACACCCTGGATTTTGTTGAGAAGGTGAGAGATGTCATCATGGAGGCAGATGAAACCATGGTCTTGTACGACGTTACATCTCTCTTCATTTGCATCCCAGTCACAGAAGTGTTGGAGGTAGTTCATAAGAGATTACAGGATGACCCCAACCTCAGCAGCAGGACCACTCTCAGCATCGACCAAGTTTGTTTGAACTGTGTCTTCATTCCACCTACTTCACATACAAGGGTCAGTTCTTCAGGCAGAAACATGTGTGTGCCATGGGCTCCCAGTTTCACCCATTGTGGCCAATTTGTACATGAAAGAAGTGGAAAAGAGGGCTTTGCTATCCTACCCTGGAACACCACCAAGCCATTGGTTCAGATATGTGGATGACACCTGGGTGAAAATCAAATCTCAGGACGTGCCACAATTCATGGGTCACATTAACTCAGTGGACCGACACATCAAATTCACCAGGGAGGATATGAAAAGTGGCAGGTTAGCCTTCTTAGACTGTGAGATTTCCATCAGTAATGGGGGACATCTACAAGCTGACGTGTACCGTAAACCTACACATACGGATCAGTATCTAAGGTTTGACTCTCATCATCCACTGGAGCACAAACTGGGTGTTATCAAGAAGCTACAACACAGAGCGATCACCATCCCCACTGACACAGCAGCCAGGGAGGCAGAAGAACATCAAGAAGGCCCTGAGTAAATGTGGTTACCCCAGCTGGACTTTTGTCAAAGCTGGAAAGGCTCCTAAAGAAAGCTATTCCCCAACTCTCTGTGAATGGTCCTCATGGACATTGATCAGTGGTTGTTGATCAATGGTCATGAGAATTTGCATAATTATGATTAAGGAACCGACCTCCCAGCCCATTGTTCCCTCAGTGGGCTGGTTTCAGTCATTATTTACACAAAACGCTACGTCCAGATGAACAGAATCAACTTTTGGAAATATGGTATCTAAGCAGACTCTTACTCTGGATGGCATTACCTTGGCTTCCAGTAACACTGTGAGGAACCTTGGAGTCATTTTTGACCAGGACATGTCCTTCAACGCACATATTACTTTGTCTGGCTATCGGACAAAGTACCGGACTCCGCAATACAACTGCCGGGGTTCTCTGTGCACCGCGCGGACAGGTCACAGGATCTTACTGGGAAAAGCAGAGGCGGTGGTGTGTGTTTCATGATCAACAACAGCTGGTGTGATTATGCGAACGTGCACCCGGTCAAATCCTTCTGCTCACCGGACCTGGAGTACCTGATGATTAAGTGCCGGCCATTCTGGCTACCGAGGGAATTTACAGCAGTGATTATTACGGCTGTTTACATTCCCCCACAAGCCGACACTGACCGTGCACTCAGGGAACTGTACAGCGCGATCAGCAGCGAGGAAACCGCACACCCAGAGGCAGCGTTTATCACAGCCGGAGACTTTAATAAGGGAAACCTGAAGAAAGTCTCACCAAAACTCCATCAACACATCCTTTTCAACACACGTGGAAACCGGCAACTCGACCACTGTTACACCTCTTTCCGGGATGCGTACAAAGCCCTCCCCCGCGCCCCATTCGGCCAATCAGATCACCGCTCCATCCTGCTCCTGCCCGCCTACAGGCAGAAGCTGAAACAGGAAGCTCCAACCCGGAGGGCGGTGCACTGTTGGACGGACCAATCGGAGTCTGCGCTGCGGGACTGTTTTGATCACGCGGACTGGGAAATGTTTCACGTGGCCGCCAGAGACATTGATGAATACACAGACTCAGTCTGTGGATTTATCAGGAAATGCGTGGAAGATGTCGTCCCATCCAGAACAGTTAAATCCTTCCCAAATCAAAAACCCTGGATTAACGGAGATGTTCGCGCGGCACTGGCGGCACGGAACACCGCCTTTGCCTCCGCGAACACATCGGACTACAAACACGCACATTACCAACTCCGGAAGACGATCAAAGCAGCCAAACGTGAGTACAGGGACAGGGTGGAGCAACAGTTTGACAACCCTCGGAGTATGTGGCAGGGACTAAACACGATCACAGACTTTAGAGGGAAAACCAGCACACCGCAGACCACGGCCTCTCTGTGTGAGGATCTAAACGTATTCTACGCTAGATTCGACACAGCGAACACCATGAGACCAGACAGTGTGCGCACCGCGGATGACGTCAGTGCGCACACTGTGTCTGAGGAGGATGTGCGGAAGTGCTTCAGGAAGGTGAACGCACGCAAAGCTACAGGTCCGGACGGGATTCCCGGCCGCGTCCTCAAGTCATGCGCGGCTCAGCTGGCTGGAGTGTTCACACACATCTTCAACCTTTCCCTCTCTCTGTCTGTAGTCCCAGCCTGCTTCAAAATGGCCACCGTCGTCCCTGTACCCAAATCCTCCACCATCTCCTCATTGAACGACTGGCGACCTGTAGCCCTGACCCCCATCGTAAGCAAATGCTTCGAGAAGCTGGTCAGGGACTTCATCTGCTCTGCACTACCCGACTCACTGGACCCTCTACAGTTTGCATACCGCCACAACAGGTCCACTGATGATGCCATAGCCCTGACACTACATACTGCCCTGTCACACCTGGAGAAGAGAGACACGTATGTGAGAATGCTGTTTGTAGATTACAGCTCAGCATTCAATACCATCGTTCCCTCGAAGCTGGACAGGAAACTGCAGGATCTAGGACTGAGCAGCTCCCTCTGCAGCTGGATCCTTAGCTTCCTGTCTGACAGACGCCAAGTGGTCAGACTGGGCAGCATCACCTCATCCCCCGTCACACTGAACACTGGTGCTCCACAGGGGTGTGTACTGAGCCCTCTCCTGTACTCACTCTCACCTACGACTGCACAGCCACTAACAGCTCCAACATCATTGTGAAGTTTGCGGACGGCACTACAGTGGTGGGTCTTATCACCAACGGTGATGAGACGGCTTACAGGGAGGAGGTCAGCGCCCTGACCCACTGGTGTCAAGACAACCATCTCACCCTCAACGTCGCAAAGACAAAGGAGTTGATAGTGGACTTCCGGAGGTGCAGAGAAGTACACACCCCCATCACCATCAGTGGCGCTGCTGTGGAGAGAGTGAGCAGCTTCCGGTTCCTTGGTGTACATCTGGCTGAGGATCTTACGTGGTCAGTACACACAAACAAAACAGTGAAGAAGGCGCAGCAGCGCCTCTTCTTTCTCAGGAGACTGAAAAGATTCGGCATGAGCCCCCGCATCCTCAGGACCTTCTATCACTGTGCCATTGAGAGCATCCTCACTGGATGCATCACCACCTGGTATGGCAACAGCACCGCCTACAACTGCAAAGCTCTCCAGCGAGTAGTGCGGTGCTCTGAACGGATAATTGGAGGTGAGCTTCCCTCCCTCCAAGACATCTACAGGAAGCGGTGCCTGAGGAAAGCGGGGAGGATCATCAAGGACTCCAGTCACCCCAGCCATAAACTGTTCAGACTACTTCCATCAGGAAGGAGGTTCTGCAGCATCCGGTCCCGTACCAGCAGACTGAGAGACAGCTTCTTCCACCAGGCCATCAGACTGCTGAACACGTCATAGACACCTCAGCTTCACCACTGGAACTTCAACATTATGCACTCCATACTGTACAGTAATGCCACTGTTTTGCACATATTCAACTCTGTATATTTTATTATTATTATTATTTTTATTTTTTTTTATTTTTTTACTATTTAATTTGTAAAAATGTGTATACACACACACACACACACACACACACACACACACACACACACACACACACACACACACGTAGGAAAATATTTAGTATACACATCCAGAAATGCATACACTATTATATATTGTACATATATTTATTAGTTTCAGGTTGGCCATTCTTGTATTTTGCTCGTTTGTGTTGTTGTGTTTGCACATCTCTGTTGCTTGTGGGGCTCGCACACAAGAATTTCACTCGCATGTGCTGTGCCAGTGTGCCTGCACATGTGATGTGACAATAAAAGTGATTTGATTTGATTTGATATTAAACAAATATGTAAGACTGCTTTCTTCCATTTGTGCAACATCTCTAAAGTTAGAAATATCCTGTCTCAGAGTGACGCTGAAAAACTAGTTCATGCATTTATTATTTCCAGGCTGGACGACTGTAATTCATTATTATCAGGAAGTCCTAAAAACTCACTGAAAAGCCTTCAGCTGATCCAAAATGCTGCAGCAAGAGTCCTGACAGGGACTAGAAAGAGAGAGCAGATTTCTCCTGTTTTGGCTTCCTGTTAAATCCAGAATTCAAAATCCTGCTCCTCACATACAAAGTCTTAAATAATCAGGCCCCATCTTATCTTAATGACCTTGTAGTACCATATCACCCTATTAGAGCACTTCGCTCTCGCTCTGCAGGCCTACTTGTTGTTCCTAGAGTATTTAAAAGTAGAATGGGAGGCAGAGCCTTCAGTTTTCAGGCCCCTCTTCTGTGGAACCAGCTTCCAGTTTGGATTCAGGAGACAGACACTATCTCTACTTTCAAGATTAGGCTTAAAACTTTCCTTTTTGCTAAAGCATATAGTTAGGGCTGGACCAGGTGACCCTGAATCCTCCCTTAGTTATGCTGCAATAGGTGTAGGCTGCTGGAGGATTCCCATGATGCACTGGGTGTTTCTTCTTTCTTCACACTTATTAATCCCCAGCTCTCTTCCACAGCATGTCTTTAGATATGTGCCAATTCCTCGGCCGCATCCTTTGGAGGCCGCATTTGAAGGCCGATTACGTCACAACCAGGAAATGAAGGGTGCTCCAAATGCGTCCTTTATTTCCCCAGATTTGAAGGATGGGTCGGGTGTATTGTTCGTGGTCCACCATATCCCAGAATTCCTAGCGCGGCCCCGCCAATTCCAGTTTCCAAATATGGCAGAAGCAACTTATTCTTATTACTCTTTGAAATATTTTATTAATTCAATTATTATTTATAATATTTGTATAATAATATAAAATACTTTTCAAATGCGGCAATGGAGTATATCTGCTCGGTTTATCAAGACATCACATATTTGTAAAAGTGCTCTGATGTGTTTGGAGACGTCTGTTACCCACCAGCTCGATAGTTAGCCGGGAGCTCGAGGGTCACTGAAGCCGGCGAGTGCAGCGGACTCCCGGCACATCATTTCAGATCCCCATGGTCTTCACTACTTAGGTTAAACATGATATATAAGTCACTATGATAACTTATAAATGTACATTTTTGGCTTTTTTCAATGTTTCATTTGTTCCTGAGTAAATCGGTTTGGCTGAGATTAAAGTTTTAGTTTTCACACAGTTGAATAAACATCAACCTGATTAAACAGAAGTGTGAGATGGTCGAGAGTTTACTCCTGTTATATTTATAGTGTCCTGTTATATTTTAAATAACAAGGAGCAGACAGCCGAGTTTATTAAACTCCACCGAGACAGCGGTGACGCAAAACTGAAGGCTCGACCGTCCAATTTCACAGCCAATTTCACCGGCCTTCAGAGAACCCGGCCTATGTGGGCCGGGTCCTCTGAAGGCCGGCTTAGGAATTGGGACATGTCTTTATCCTGTCTGCCTCCCCTCACCCCAACCAGTCGCAGCAGATGGCCCCGCCCCTCCCTGAGCCCGGTTTTGAGGTTTCTTCCAGTTAAGTTTTTCCTCCTTACTGTCACCAAATGCTTGCTCAAAGGTCAACGTCTGATTGTTAGTGTTTTCTCTGTATAACAGGATCTTTCATTGGGACAACTGCTGTGATTTGTTGCTGTATAAATAAAATTGAACTGAACTGAAGTGAAAGTATTGTGGCTCTAGAGTAAACTTTCTTTTCCAGCAGAAGAGCCTGTATGTGGTTTATACTGGGCTGCACCTGAATGCAGCACGGTTAGTTTTTAAGACGGCGTGTGTCCCTAGGGACGCTGGAAACAATAGTTGTGTTTTTCATAGGAGTCCAGTTCAGGACAGAAGTTACATATCAACACACACACACACAGTTTCTGACACACATCTGAAGGTGTGGAGGGTGAAACTGCAGTGTTGTCACATTTCCTGCTGGACAGGAAACTAATGGAGGACAGGAAGGCGCACAGACACAAACACACTGTTTTTAATTCGCCTCTGAAAGGAAGAGAAGAAGAACAAATTGGATCATTTCTGCCTCGTTCTTTCAGTTCTCCTCCCCCCCACATCTGTCTCTTTCTTTATGTCCTTTCTCCAATCACATTTCACCACGCTCGAGTCGCAGGACTTGTTGTGTGTGTGTGTGTGTGTGTGTGTGAGACAGTAATCTGATTACAGCTGCAGGTCGCTGCCGGCAACACCTTTTGTCCTGTGATGCGCGTATCCTACATACGTGTGTGTTTGAATCTGTGTGTGCGTGCCTGAAGGCCAACACACACTGTGGTGTCAGAGAGAAAGTTAAATATAAACACGCAGACCTTAAATCGTATCTCGGAGCAGCATCTGTTCAATCTGATGGATTTCACATCAGACATCATGTCGATTAACACAGCGCAAATCACACACACACACGCCTCGCCCCTACACAAAAGGAAAAACAGATCTCGCTTCAGCTGAAAAGATCCATTTTCCTCCTTTCAGCTTCCTCTTTCTTCGCCCCCACTCAAACACAAGAGTCACGTTCGAGTGACTGATCTGCAGCGTTCGCAGCGCTCTCTCGCTGCTTGCACAGAAAACACGGCCACTCGCTGAAGTGGCGACGAGCACGTGCAGGTGCTTCCGTGAGATTCTTTTCAGACATCTAGCAAACCAAAGAAAGCTGAAGTGGAGCTGGAACTGCTCTTGCTGAGCAAACGCAGGCAAGAATAAACAGCTGACATACACCTCCAACAGCTTCACTGGGTTTCATCCACCCAGTCATCACACAGCAGTGGCAGCACGGTTGCCTCACAGTTTAATTCCACCATCAGGTCTTTCTGTGTGGAGTTTGCACGTTCCTCCTGTGTTTGCGTGGGTTCTCTCCCAGTCGTTGTCTGTCTCTATGTGCTAGCCCTGCGACAGACGGGGGCCTGTCCAGGTCCTACCCTGGGGCTGAATAGGCTCCCGTCGCGCCCCTACATGGAGGGTTGGTGACGTCGGGCTGATGTCTGGTGGTTAGCTACAGAGGTGGGGTGAGGTTAAACTGTTCTCACTTAATGCTGAGGGTTCCTGATGGGTGGAGAGAAACGCCGTCATATGGACCAAACTCCATCCAAAGAAGGTCTGAGAGGATACACACAGCTCGAAGCCGACATTCATGTTTGGATGACTTCAAATCGCAACAACAGTCGCTTTGTAGTGTAAGGAAGACCCTACACTGATCCTCGGCTTCATGGCTCAGATATGTGGAGTCAGCGAGCGTACGAGCTGCACTTACACTAACTGCAGAACCAAAAGCCACGCCCACTGCCACAGCCTACTCCACGCTCGTTAACACAAGCAGTACATCAGTAGATACGCACAAGCGTCGAGGCCACCAGCTACCCAGCATGCAACACTTTGTGTGTCTCTGCACGCGGGGCTGCTGCAGTATCACGGAAAGACTCACTGTGATTATTTCACAATGACACTTTTGTGTTTTTCATCTTTTTTTTAGCAAATTATTCAGAATTAAAATGAGTAAAAATCATTATTTATACAGCACCAAATCACAACAGCAGTCACCTCGAGGCGCTTTATATTGTACAGTAGATCCTACAATAATAGATACAGAGAAAAACCCAACAATCATATGACCCCCTATGAGCAAGCACTTTGGCGACAGTGGGAAGGAAAAACTCCCTTTTAACAGGAAGAAACCTCCAGCAGAACCAGGCTCAGGGAGGGGCGGGGCCATCTGCTGCGATTGGTTGCGGTGAGAGAAGGAAGACAGGATAAAGACATGCTGTGGAAGAGAGACAGAGGTTAATAACAGATATGATTCAATGCAGAGAGGTCTGTGAACACACAGTGTCCTCATTATCATAGAGACTCCGTGAGGTGAGATCTCGCGTGGAACTCCACACTGAGGGAAATGAGCAGTTATTTCATGGTTCTTCCATTTGCGAATTATCGCACCACCTATTGTCATCTTTGTCCTGTCATCTGTAGCCCATTCCAGCCTTGTGTAGGTCCAGTCTCATCCCTGACATCCTTGGAAAGCTGTTTGGTCTTGGTCATGGTGCAGAGTTTGAATCTGGACATACTGATTGCTTCTATGGACAGCTGTCTTTCATACAGCTAACGAGTTGAGAAGGCTCCCGGTGTCAGCTCCTTACCTGTATGAAACACACCTGGGAGCCAGAAATCTGCTGATTGATGGGCACAGTCTCTATGGAGATGGGTTTTTGGAGGGGTAGCAGGAGGAGAGAAGCTGCAGAGAGGCGTGTAAGACTGCAGCTCTGCTTCCTGGTCCCAACTCTGGATAGTCATATTTTGGGGGGGTTTAATAAATTTGTCCATATTTCTAGAAATGAGAGCTGCTCCATCCAAAGTGGGATGGATGCCGTCTCTCCTAACAAGACCAGGTTTCCTCCAGAAGGTTTGCCAATTGTCTATGAAGCCCACATCGTTTCTGGGACACCACTCAGACAGCCAGCAATTTAAGGAGAACATGCGGCTAAACATGTCACTCCTGGTCTGATTGGGGAGGGGACCAGAGAAAACTACAGAGTCCCACATTGTTTTGGCAAAGTTGCACACCGATTCAATATTGATTTTAGTGACCTCCGATTGGCGTAACCGGGTGTCATTAGATTAAGCAAATATACCTGCCAGTCTCTCCATTACAGCTCACCTTAGTGTCTCCACCTTTAGGTCACTGCTCTTGGCCTGTAGTCATGTGACAAGCAGGTGTTCATTATCAGCGGCAGAGCCTACCTGTCTGAGACGCCGTCTCACACGCTGCTTCCTGTCTGTTTGTAGTGTGTGTGTGAGACTGACACATTAACTGATAATCCCTGGGTAATCCTCTGTGTTAGAAGTGGGCTTTGATTAGCCCCGCCCGCTGATTGTTAATTAACCAAATCCCTCGCTAAAGCCCGATGACAGAGCCCACTCAGCTGTTGACATGACGACTGTTACTGCAGATACCGCCTCCCTCTGGGCAGCAGTGAGTGTGTGTGTGTGAGACAGTGAGTGTTTTTTAATTTCAGGACAAGTCTTAATTTCCTGTTAGTGATGTGAGCAGTTTGTCGCCTGACTTCCTGCTTCAGGGCGGTACACGTCGGCGCTTTAATCTTTAACAGCAACGTCATGAAATGTTCATGGAGTGGGAGATTGATGCTGCTGAATATTTGAACGGGTACGTTACCTGACCGGGGCCCCACGGCTCTGAGCGGGCTTCAGCAGGACGGTGACGGTGGAGTCGGTCTGATTCAGAGGAGACTCCTGATCGTACGCCGGCATCAGAGGAGCTGAAGAGGAGGAGGAGTTACAATATGTTCAGCTCATTCCCTCCTGATTTACCTTCACACTGAAGCAAAGAGTGGAAATGACTCAAAGGCCTGGCGAGGAGCAGAACCACACCCGAGCGCACAGGACACAGTGGAATCAGCTGATTCCTTCCAGCTCGACTGTTTGTGTCGGGAAAACCCAGGTCCGGTCTGCCTGTTTACTCTCACCCGCCTGAACACTGTGACTGAAAGCTCCGTGGGATTAAACACACGACTGGCTTTTCAAAATAAAATGTCAGTAAGAGCCAGTGAGAAGCACTATTGAGTTAACCCTTTCTCACCCAGCCCAACTTGTTTTGTAGTTTTGGCTGTAAAATGACATCTTTCAGGAAACATTTGAATTTTCTCTCTACTCCAGAGTTATGGTCATGTGACGCATATTTCTCTGTCCGTGTTGAGACAGCAGAAACTTGTGAACGCTTTGTGCTACTGTGATACACAAAATAAGCTCACCTTGTCTTCCTTCATTGCAGTCATTTAAAGTAAAAACAACAATCTGAGCTCTTAGTTTGACAGTCCTACCTGAGATCTTGGTGGTAAACTGGGTGATAACAGGGGGCCCAAAGCCTTTAACAGTGGAGGCTCTTATTGTGAAGGAGTAGGTGGAGCCTGGGTAGAGGCCGGTGAACATGTGGCTTGTCTCATTGGCCGGTTTCAACACCCTGCCGCTCTGATTGGACAGGTCAAACTCCGTGTCGAAGGAGCTCAAGGCTTTGTAGGATATCTGGGGAGAAGACAGACATCGGGACCCAGATGACTCACGGGGTCTGACTGGGAGACTGCAAAGCCTGCTGGGAGTTGTATGTATTTACCTCATACTGCCGGATGAGGCCGTAGGTCTGCAGCGGTTCCCTCCAGCTCAGGCTGATCTGCTGCTCGTAGCTGCTGCCGAGGATCGAGTCCACGGGGACTGCCCCGGGAACTGAAACCAAAATGTCACCATAGGTTACCATCGGAGGACAAAGCAGTAGACTCTACTGTGTTTCTACTGTGAAACTGTTGTGACTCTACTGTGATTCTCCTTTGATTCTACTATATCTCTACTGTGACTCTGCTGTGATTCCACTGTGACTCAAGGGAGAGTTTTACCATCCTCGTCTGTCAGCACCAGAAGCTCCTCGCTCTCCTTGCGTCCTTCGGGGTTGCTCAGGATGAGTCTCAGGCTGACGTTGGTGAAGGGTGGAAGGTTGCGTACGGTGTGCGTCGGCATGGTGCTCCTTGTGTCATACACCTCCTCCTCCCGCACCTCCTCCTTTGCTGGCTCCCTGCAGGAGAAACAGCAGGTGCTTGGAAAGAAAGCAGCTAGACTTTAAGTTTCATCTGAGAAGCTTCTTCAGTTCTAAACCAAATAGTTGAGTGGTATTCATCTATTTATCAAGTTGTCCCTTATGAGGGACCCACTACTGATCATGTGACTCATCACATTAGCCAGTGGGTGAAAAAAAGTCGTGGGTCATTATCAGCAGAGGTTTCAGGTGAACCAACTGTGAGATCTTGCCCCACTCCATCATGTGACTTATTAAGATCAACGGCCCAGGATGTGAGTGGGTGTTTAGGCATCTGGGAAGGATTGTAGATGGCAGACAGTTGTGTCGTAAGCCCCGCCCTCTGTTCACAGTGGACATAGATGCTTCTTTCACTCGTCTCTCAAACCATCTGTCTTGTCTGTCCAACATGTGGACACCGGCATACTCGAAAGAGTGACCTTTGGTAACACCTGACACCTCAGCTGATAATGACCCACACCTTGGCTCATGTGGTGAGTCACATGATCAATACAGGTTCAATGACCCTCATAAGGGACACCCCCACTAGGGTTTAAATACCTGGGACTCTCCACCATTTGGTTTAGAACTGAAGAAGCTTCTCGGATGAAATGAAACTTAAAGAAGTACAGTTTCCTTCTTTCCTAGCACCTCAGAGCCCCTCCTACCTTCACCTGTTCACCACGCCCTCCATCCAGCTGTGGTCCAACTCTCTATCTCTAATTTCTGCTGGACCCTCCTTCTCTTTTTGTATGATTACTCTCTTCTGCCAATCATTGGCCCCTCCCTCTCACTTCATTTGGTTCATTACTATCTCTACCATTGGGACCTCCCTCTCTTCACATGTTGGCCCCTCCCTCTTGCTTCCTGTGTGTACCTGCTCAGGGCCCCTGCAGGTCTGTAGCGGTACTGCACAGTCAGGTTGTAGCTGTAGCAGCGTGTCACGTTGTATCCGAATGGTTCCCAGCGAACCGCCACCTGTTTGGACTGGATGTCAACGACTTCAAGACGCCGTGGGCCGTTCATCGGATCTGAAACCAACACGGAGACCACACAAACAGGAACACGTGATGAGGATAATGAATTGAGACACACCTGTGCTCACCTGTAGCCCTTCTTATCCTCTCCACAATGATGAAAGTAAACTGAAGCTCCTGCCCTGTTGCTGCTGTTCTTAACTTCTGATGGATGTAAACATGTTTTCTTTGACGGAGGATTCGGGTGTTTGTCCTTAAACTGAAGGAAGCAGTGTGAACGTCACGTTGTCACGTCTCTAAAATCCTCTATGTGTGTAAAGTGAAAACAGAGCTGGCGAAGGGCTCAGCTCCGCTCTGCTGCCAACTGTCGCCAAACCGGCGCCTTGCTCTGGGGTCAGTCGGTGCTCAGCCAATCAGAGTTGTTAGGACCTGACCAGGTGACCTCCATCTGAGTTTCTTCATCGCTCAGCATTTTTATCGGCACGCCTCGTCTCCATCGGCTGACCTTCCTGTTGGTGTTAATGACTGAAGCAGCATGTGTCAAATGCAACAGAACAGCTCACTGCATGCACACCAAATCACAAACATAACTATGCTTCTTACCAAAGCACGACTGCAAATCCTGACATGCATCTACATGTCCGTAGGAAAAACACCTCGTTACAGTCTGCTTCACTTATATCTGGGCTTTGCTTTTCCTCACTTCTAATATGAAGTAATCCAGCCAGTGAGACGATGTGAAGAAAATAAGGTGTGCCATCTCTTCCTCAAACCTCTGTTTGTTTCTTTTTGTTGTCCATCACACACGTCCATCTGTTTTCTTACGGACATGCTGATGGATGTTAGGACTCCCAGTTGTGCTTCGGTAAGAAACGGTTATGTTTGTGGTGTGAATATTTCGAGCTGTTGAAAGAAAGATGATTACACTGCATAAAATAGCTGACGCTCAGCACATTCGACCAGACGAGGAAAAATCCAGCCGGTCGGTCTGGTGACTCAAACCAGCTCTCCTCCTCCTCCACAGTCCTCGTTTATAACGTGCTTTACAAACATCAACATCACAGCTAACAGCTGGATTTTACCGTTTCAGTGCAGCTAGCCAAACAGTGAACAGCCACTTCCTGCCACAGACATAGACAGTAAAGTGGACAGTCTGTCCTGGTTCAACATGAACTCACTGCTGCAGCACTAAAGTGATCCCCTCACACTCACGTTTAGTTTAAGTGCCCTTAATTTCCTCTGAGGTATCCATCCTGTCAGTAGTTAGCTAACATAAAGTAATGCGAGTCTGTTAGCACCAACCAACCAATCACATGACGTCACATCCCATACTGACAGAAGATGGCGCTGAACACGACCCGACATCACAGACAGACTTAGGTCCAGGCTCAGTGAGGTATATTAGCCTTTATGTGTAAAGAGTTTCATTTCCCCGTTAATGAGTGAAATTCTGGGATTTTATCAGCAGGTATCTGTGCCTGTGTGATGCTCCCCTACAATATGATGATCAGCTGATAATTCAGCACTCCACACAAACATGGAAAAAGAAACAGATGATTAGCAGGGATTGTGTTTCCCAGTCACCCTGCATGTTTCCTGTTTATCACGTGTGTCTCCAAACAGGCAGAAACATATAAAACCAGTGGCTGTTAACTAAACCCGAACCTTGCAGCATCACCAACATCCAGCTGGATAGAAGCCTGAGGAGTGGACCAATGGGTATCCAGCACTGCAGACTCCACCCTGACGCTTCACTGAGGACGGAAACAGACTTCAACTCAAACTTTATTAACACACAGCATGAACACAGATGGAACCATCTGGGAACCATTACAGCCCGTCCAGTCTGGGCTCCTCAGAGCCACACAGAGCCCCCCCCCCCCCTCCCCCCTCTGAGCCTCCAGCAGAGACTTTAACCAACACTGGAAAAAACCCGAGCTCCCTCTGAGACACAGAGAGGGAGATTAAAGGAGGCTTCGAATTGAGCGCGCTCACACACACGCATTCACACGCACACACACATACACGCACGCACGCGCGGGCACACACACACACACACACACACACACACACACACACACACACACACACACACACACACACAGTCTTTCTAGTGGCCAATCTAAGTGCTTTATTTCAAGATGACAGACAGCGTTCCACTCAGAGGGGGAATGATAGATGAGAGCAGGAAAGAGCAATTTCTCCTGACAAACCCCTGTGTGTGTGTGTGTGTGTGTGTGTGTGTGTGTGTGTGTGTGTGTGTGTGTGTGTGTGTGTGTGTGTGTGTGTTCAGGTATTTTCTGCAGCTGGTGAACAATACCTTTCCTGTTCTTTGTTGTCGTTTGTGGTTGTGTGTGTGTGTGTGTGTGTGTGTGGGGCACAATAACAGGAAAGAAGTTTTCTGTGCAGCCGCAATCGACCACACACACACACACACACACACACATACACACACACTGCAGGCTTTTAGCTGAACACAATAGAGGCACTTGTGAGTTTCTGCACCTCGATTGTTGCTCTGAAAGAGAGATGTCGACTTAAATGCTCTGTCTGCAGGGAACACACACACTCACACAGCGACATCGCTACGGCAACAATGTGGGTTGGGGGTCAAGGGAAGGAGGGGGGGGGGGGCATTGAGGTGGATCCCATTACCCATAATCCCCGAGGGAAGAGTGAACGCTATCACATAAAATCCTCCCATTCCCCTCTGATCAAACCTGTGTGTGTGTTTGTGTGGTCGTCATGGTTTCCATCCCATCATTTTTTGGGCTGACATTTAAATTACTTGGAGCCAGTGCACCCAGTCGCTGACATCACCAGGTAGTTTTCCACAACATGGCAAAAACTACAAATGACAACCGTCAGGAACTACAGAGCGCCATGTTCACAGCATTCACTGATTACACCAGTGTGTATTCAGATTACTGATTACACCAGTGTGTACTCAGATTACTGATACTTTGATAAAGCTCAGATTACTGATGTTAGGTCAGACTGTGACAGTAAGGTGAACCTTTTGCGAGGTCAGACACCTGCAAAGGTAAGATGCTAACACCAACCTCCAGACTCAGAGTGAGCTCAGGGAACTGTACAGTAACGCCACTGTTTTGCACATGTCTCACTCTGTATATTTTATTTTATATATGTTATTTATTGTTTACTCTATTTAATTTGTAAAATATGTGTACACACACACACACACACACACACACACGTAGAAAAATATTTAGTATACGCATCCAGAAATGCATATACTATTATATATTGTACATATATTTATTAGTTTCAGATGTAGCCATTCTTGTATTTTGCTTGTTTACGTTCTTGTATTTGCACAACTCTGTTGCTTGTGAAGCTCGCACACAAGAATTTCACTCACATGTGCTGTACCAATGTACCTGCACATGTGATGTGACAATAAAAGTGATTTGATTTTGATTTGATTTGATTTGAACGGAGATAACCAGCCAATCAATCAATCAGGACAGTAATCAATATATCTTTTTTTATCTTCTTCAGGTTTATTTTCTTTTAAAGGAAAATTAGATATTAGTAATAGCAAAAAAAAAAAAAATTATGTTATATTGTTATATTATTCTATATTAAATTATTTATTTATTATTTAAAGGAGTCCCAGGCTTCTACCTTTCTACCTTTAAAACCCACCACCAGCCAAATGGCTGGTAGGCTTTTAGCTAAGCTTTAGCTTCAGCCAAGTGGAAGCTAAATTGGCTAGTCATTCATATGTAAATTAGGTTGTTAGCTGGGAATTCTGGAGGGAGGGGAGTGGGGGTGTGTGGATGAGGGGGTGGGGGAGCTGCTAAAAGCTGTGCACTTCCTTTTGTGTTTCATCTTGATGCATTCTCAATCATCCAGGGAAATAAATCTCCAAAAGTCACCAACTTGGAGTGTTTCAGTTTGCCATCTTAGGGAGAAATCAACACACATGGGTGTATGTCCTTTGTTGCTGAGATTTATTGATAAAAACAGTACAAAAAACCAACCATTTGTACACATATTTACAAATAATAATAAAAAGTGAGTGAGTACATTTCAACATTTTCAGCAATCACTCACAATCCTGGCACTGCCATGGTATCTGTAGTCTGCATTTACCACATGTGTATCTGTAGCAGTGAACACATCGCACAGTGGCATGATTGTTCTTGCATTTGTGTTTGACCTGACACATGGCTCTTTTTCCAGGACTAGGTGTGGAGGGTTGTGTCCGAAGCAACTGTTCTTTTCTTGCCTTCTTCTCAGCTACATGAGAGTGAGCCAACTCTCTTGCAAGCTCCACCACATTTACATATGAATGACTAGCCAATCCACTAGTGGATTGAGGAATTTCCCTGCGAATCTTGTTGACTGTGCCGAGGATGGTGGTTTTCAGTCTAAGAAGTTTTTGCGCAAGTGAAAGCGATGTGAAAAAATTGTCCGTGGTAACATTTCTGCCCTTGTCTAGGAATGGTTCCATCAGCCTCATTACTACATTTTCAGAAAGTCTCTCCCCAGTGGGACGATTGGGGTCCTTGCCAAGATATGGGAAGACATTGCAAATGTACTTGGATTTTAGGTCGCAAGCCACCCAAAACTTGATCCCAAACTTGTCAGGTTTACTTGCAATATACTGCAGGAAACAGCACCGAGTCTTTGATGGGAAAAGCTGTTCATCAACGGTGATATGTAGACCAGGGTTGTAGCACGTGATGCAGTTGGTGACCAATGATCCCCACACACTGGAAATTGCAGCGAACTTATCAGTCTTTGCTCGATTTGCTCCATTGTGGCATCAATCAGACCACTGGTATAATGTTGAAATGTACTCACTCACTTTTTATTATTATTTGTAAATATGTGTACAAATGGTTGGTTTTTTGTACTGTTTTTATCAATAAATCTCAGCAACAAAGGACATACACCCATGTGTGTTGATTTCTCCCTAAGACGGCAAACTGAAACACTCCAAGTTGGTGACTTTTGGAGATTTATTTCCCTGGATGATTGAGAATGCATCAAGATGAAACACAAAAGGAAGTTCACAGCTTTTAGCAGCTCCCCCACCCCCTCATCCACACACCCCCACTCCCCTCCCTCCAGAATTCCCAGCTAACAACCTAATATACATATGAATGACTAGCCAATTTAGCTTCCACTTGGCTGAAGCTAAAGCTTAGCTAAAAGCCATTTGGCTGCTCTCCGGGTTTTAAAGGTAGAAAAAGCCAAATGGCAGTCCGTGGTGATGTAAGTGTTAATATTTCAGTTTTCTGGGTCTTTGGAACTCAGAAACCAAATGAATTAGAAGCTGTGGTTATGGACAATTTCTTTTAAGATTTATAGACTAAATGTTGAAGTGCTAAATCTGATCAGAAGACGATGAAATGACCTGGCTGACTTTATCAAAGTAAAGCTGCCTTCCCTCCTGGGTCCGGTGTAAAGAGCTGCTTTTCTTTTTTTCTTATTCTTTTTTTCTATTTTCTTATTTGGACTCTGCTTGTAAATCTGTCCTCGACGTAGGCTCCTTGGCTAACTGATTTTACCAGAGCC
Source organism: Copadichromis virginalis (assembly GCF_057382275.1). Classification (NCBI taxonomy): domain Eukaryota; kingdom Metazoa; phylum Chordata; class Actinopteri; order Cichliformes; family Cichlidae; genus Copadichromis; species Copadichromis virginalis. The sequence goes on from NC_140626.1 coordinate 35,770,203, forward strand.
GCTAGAAAAGAATGTAGAAGATGTGAAAGACGGTGGAAAAAAGAGAAAGCTCTTAAGACTAGCTGGAAAGTCTATCAGAAAGCAGTAAAGGCTGCCAAGCACTCCTATTTTTCCCAACTTATTGCTGCCAGCTTGCATAACCCTCGTGTTCTATATAAATCTAGAAATTCTGTACTTAATACAGAAGGCTATGTTCTTTTGCACTCTTCTGAGGTTATGTGCAATAAGTTTCTTAATTATTTTGTGGACAAGGTTGCTAGTTTGAGACCTCTGACTCTATCTATTGCTGACCCAGCCATGCATGGTTCTTGCTCAGGTTTGTTCTCTGCTATTCTACCAATTCTTTTACCTGATTTAGAGAAACTTGTGCTGAATGCTCAACTGTGTGGCTCTCCAAATGACGTTGTTCCTCCCCATTTTCTCAAAAAGGGATTTCCTACCATCGGACCACACATTCTGAACATTATTAATACTAGTCTTTTGTCTTGGTGCATTGTCAATCATCCAGGAAAGCAAATCTCCAAAAGTTGATTCTGTTCCTCTGGATGTAGCTACAAAACGCTACGTTCAGATGAACAGAATCAACTTTTGGAGACTAGTCTTTTGTCTGGTCAAGTACCTAGGGAGTTTAAGCATAGTCATACATCCTTTACTTAAGAAACCAGGCTGCTTCATGCCCTGGAGGACGGGGCTGTGGCCCCCCCACACCCTCTAGCAGATCATTACATGAAGGAACCTTTTAAAAAACAAAAAACAAACGCGTCCATGCTCACAGGTGTACACACGGGTGATCACACCCACAAACTACACCCTTTTTGGCTCCTACCTCAAAGCACACTGTGTTCTGTTGATCTTATGTGCTGCACAATAATGTTTAACATTTAGTATTTACTGTCATATTCCCATATATCATTGTGATGTTGTTTATTCTATTACTCTTGTTCTCTTCTGCTTGTTTTCTTTTTTCTTTCTCAGCAGGTGATCCAGGTGATTGATATATGCTTTTTCTTTTCTTTTTTTCTTCTTTTTTTTTCTTTTTCTGCTCATTCTGTTGGTTTTTGGTTTTTGCCCTTCTCCCCCGTCCCTCTTCTCAGCTGTTTCTCTTTCCCTCTTTCTTTCTCCCCTTGGCTTAATCCCCTCTGCTTTGGGGTGTTCCACAGGGATCTATTCTTGGGCCGTTATTGTTTTCACTGTACCTTTTGCCTCTTGGCGCGATTTTCCAAAAACATAAAGTGTCATTCCATCTATACGCAGATGACTGCCAGTTTTATTTACCTTTTAGTCATTCTGATAGTTTCCCAAGTTGACCTCTGCTTTACTGCCTTAGTAATGTTAAAGCATGGATGGCCAAAAACTTTTTAAATTTTAATGATCGGAAGACGGAAGCGATCTTATTTGGTCCAAATCATTTTTCTCACGCTCCAGATGTTGATCTTGCCGCTTTGACTTCCCATTTAAAGAGTTCGATCACAAATCTCGGAGTAAAAATTGATTCTGCACTTACCTTTGGTCAGGTAAACGGGGTGGTAAAATCAGCATTTTATCACCTCAGACGTTTATCAAAGGTTAAGCCCTTTCTTTCCAAGCGTGACTTGAAAAGTGTTATTCACGCCTTTATTTTTTCACATTTAGATTATTGCAATTCTCTTTTAATAGGGGTTGGGCAGGGCACTTTATCACGCTTGCAACTAGTGCAAAATGCTGCGGCACGATTTTTAACTGGTAGAAGGAAATTCGACCACATCACTCCGGTTTTGGTCTCTCTACATTGGCTTCCAATTGAATTTAGGATCCGTTTTAAAGTCCTTTCATTGGTTTTTAAATCTCTAAAGGGTCTGGCACCTGTTTATTTGTCTGATTTGTTAAAGCCCCATGTCCTCATTCACTCGCTTCGGTCAGCTGAGCAGCTGTTGCTGCTTTCAGTCCCAAAGTTACGGCTGAAACTTATAGTAGACCGGGCGTTCTCTGTTGCAGCACCGATGCTTTGGAATAGCCTTCCACTCCATATTAGACAGGCTACATCAGTGCCAGTTTTTAAGTCCAGATTTTTAACCTATTTTACAACCTATTTTTATTCCCTGGCTTTTAACTCTGTGGGTAACTGACATTTTATTTATTAATTTTATTGTTATGTCTGCTTTTTGCTATTTTATTACTATATTTATATTTGTATTGTACAGCACTTTGGTCTACCAGGTGTATTTTTAAAGTGCTATATAAATAAACGATAATGATGATGATCTTCTTATGGCCTCTGACAGTGGACTCATCTCTGTGCTTGTCCTGCTAGACCTCAGTGCAGCATTCGATACTGTCGACCATAATATCCTATTAGAGCGATTAGAACACGCTGTAGGTATTACAAGTACTGTGCTGCAGTGGTTTGTATCATATCTATCTAATAGACTCCAATTTGTTCATGTAAATGGAGAGTCCTCTTCACACACTGAGGTTAATTATGGAGTTCCACAGGGTTCAGTGCTAGGACCAATTCTGTTTACATTATACATGCTTCCCTTAGGCAGCATCATTAGAAGACATAGCATACATTTACACTGCTATGCAGATGACACCCAGCTCTATCTGTCCATGAAGCCAGATAACACACACCAATGAGTTAAACTGCAGGAATGTCTTAAAGACATAAAGACCTGGATGGCCGCTAACTTTCTGCTTCTTAATTCAGATCAAACTGAGGTTATTGTACTCGGCCCTGAAAATCTTAGAAATATGGTATCTAACGTCTTGATGCATGCTCAAGTTGATTCTGTTCATCTGGACGTAGCGTTTTCAGTGAGAGAAACATTTCGTCACTCATCCAAGTGGCTTCTTCAGTCTCAGCTGACTGCAGGTTTCAATCTTATAAACAGTACATTTGCATAATGACTGAAACCAGAAGTCCAGATGAACAGATTCAACTTTTGGAAATATGGTATCTAACCTGATTCTTACTCTGGGTGGCATTACCTTGGCCACCGGTAACACTGTGAGGAACCAGGATATGTCCTTCAATGCACATATTAAACAAATATGTAAGACTGCGTTCTTCCATTTTCTAAAGTTAGAAATATCCTGTCTCAGAGTGATGCTGAAAAACTAGTTCATGCATTTATTATTTCCAGGCTGGACGACTGTAATTCATTATTATCAGGAAGTCCTAAAAACTCCCTGAAAAGCCTTCAGCTAATCCAAAATGCTGCAGCAAGAGTCCTGACAGGGACTAGAAAGAGAGCAGATTTCTCCTGTTTTGGCTTCTTGTTAAAATCCAGAATTCAAAATCCTGCTCCTCACATACAAGGTCTTAAATAATCAGGCCCCATCTTATCTTAATGACCTTGTAGTACCATATCACCCTATTAGAGCACTTCGCTCTCGCACTGCAGGCTTACTTGTTGTTCCTAGAGTATTTAAAAGTAGAATGGGGGGGAGAGTCTTCAGTGCGCTGGTTTCAATATCTAATAATTAGTAACACACACACACACACACACACACACAAGCTGTGGACTCTCATTCTCCACATTACCAGGACATGTTTGTTGCCCACATGAGTCTTTTTTTAATCTTCTGCTGGGTTTAAAAAGCTGAACTCGTCTCCCTCTGCGTTTCTGAGCCTCCCTCTTCCTGTGACCTTTTCAGCCAACACGACCCTGACTGATGGAAACAGATTTCCAGCATTCACCCTGCTGACACACACACACACACACACACACACACACACACACACACACACACACACACACACACACACACACACACACACACACACAGCTGGTGCTTTGTTCTCAGTGAAAAGCAGGAAATTTCAACCTTTCAGAGTTTTATGATGAGAACCTCGCTTTCTCCTCCTTTATCACGGCGTTTCTTTGGAGCTGGGTGTTAAACGATTACAGTGAAATAACTTTGCCTCCATAGAATTATGAAACCCGGTCAATATAAAATCGATAGAAGTCATTTTGTTCCACATCGTCCAGCCCTTTTCTTTAACACATATTAACCGAACTGAGCTCATATACTGTAAATGGCTCGTAGCCTAACGCCCCCTACAGTCTGTGGCCATAAACGCTTACCAGCTAATGACATGCTGCAGATATGTGCATAAATCAGTGATGCTAATGTTTTTGTATGAGGAACAAATCACCTTTCATAAAGTGACACATAAACACACACTCAGAATTATTACTGCTCTCTTTTTTCTGTGGATGTTCTGAGGTCACTTCCTGTCTGATGGATTGTCCACACTCTTCCTCGTGCCGCTGTTACATGTGTTCACTTTAAACACCACAGAAGAACAGATTACAGGCAGAGAGACGAGTGATGAACGTCTGAAGGTGACTTTAAGATGAAGGAGAGGAGGAGGAGGAGAGGTTTAATTTTTCATTTCCAGGAGATTTAATATGAGAGGATGGCTGAAGACGAAGAGAGATGAGAATCAGTGATGGATGATCGAAGGCGCTGACCAGAACAGCCGCTTAGTGAGAGAGCAGCTGGAAACCAGTGAATCCAGTCTAAATACAGATCAGGTTCTCCATATCCTGTGACAGGGGAACTTTCTGCCATGAACGTTCTGCTACACATGAACGTTATGGTACAGATGAATGTTCTGTTATACATGAACTTTACGGTACAGGTGAACGTTCTGATATGAACGCTACGCTACACATGAACGTTATGCTACAGGTGAACGTTCTGCTATGAACGTTCTGTTACACATGAACGTTATGGTACAGGTGACCGTTCTGCTACATATGAACGTTACGGTACACATGAACGTTACAGTACAGGTAACATTCTGCTACACATGAACGTCATAGTACAGGTGAACGTTCTGCTATGAACGTTCTGTTACACATGAACATTACGGTACAGGTGAACGTTCTGCTACAAATGAACGTTACGGTACAGGTGAACGTTCTGCCATGAACGTTCTGCTACAAATGAATGTTATGGTACAGGTGAACGTTCTGCTACACACGAACGTTATGGTACAGGTGAACGTTCTGCTATGAACGTTCTGTTACACACAAACGTTACGGTACAGGTGAACGTTCTGCCATGAACGTTCTGCTACACATGAACGTTACGGTATAGGTGAACGTTCTGCTATGAACGTTCTGCAACAAATGAACGTTACGGTACAGGTGAACGTTCTGCTACAAATGAACGTTATGGTACAGGTGAACGTTCTGCTATGAACGTTCTGCAACAAATGAACGTTACGGTACAGGTGAACGTTCTGCTACAAATGAACTTTACGGTACAGATGAACGTTCTGCTATGAACGTTCTGCTACACATGAACGTTACGGTACAGGTGACCGTTCTGCTACATATGAACGTTACGGTACACATGAACGTTACAGTACAGGTAACATTCTGCTACACATGAACGTCATAGTACAGGTGAACGTTCTGCTATGAACGTTCTGTTACACATGAACATTACGGTACAGGTGAACGTTCTGTTACAAATGAACGTTACGGTACAGGTGAACGTTCTGCTACAAATGAACGTTACGGTACAGGTGAACGTTCTGCCATGAACGTTCTGCTACAAATGAATGTTATGGTACAGGTGAACGTTCTGCTACACACGAACGTTATGGTACAGGTGAACGTTCTGCTATGAACGTTCTGTTACACACAAACGTTACGGTACAGGTGAACGTTCTGCCATGAATGTTGTGCTACACATGAACATTACGGTACAGGTGAACGTTCTGCCATGAACGTTCTGCTACACATGAACGTTACGGTATAGGTGAACGTTCTGCTATGAACGTTCTGCAACAAATGAACGTTACGGTACAGGTGAACGTTCTGCTATGAACGTTCTGCAACAAATGAACGTTACGGTACAGGTGAACGTTCTGCTACAAATGAACGTTATGGTACAGGTGAACGTTCTGCTATGAACGCTCTGTTACAAATGAACTTTACGGTACAGGTGAACGTTCTGCTACAAATGAACGTTATGGTACAGGTGAACGTTCTGCTATGAACGCTCTGCTACAAATGAACGTTATGGTACAGGTGAACGTTCTGCTATGAACGCTCTGTTACAAATGAACGTTACGGTACAGGTGAACGTTCTGCCATGAATGTTGTGCTACACATGAACATTACGGTACAGGTGAACGTTCTGCTATGAACGTTCTGCTTCAAATGAACGTTACGGTACAGGTGAACGTTCTGCTATGAACGCTCTGTTACAAATGAACTTTACGGTACAGATGAACGTTCTGCTATGAACGTTCTGCTACACATGAACATTACGGTACAGGTGAACGTTCTGCTACAAATGAACGTTACGGTACAGGTGAACTTTCTGCTACAAATGAACGTTACGGTACAGGTGAACGTTCTGCTACAAATGAACGTTACGGTACAGGTGAACGTTCTGCTACACATGAACATTACAGTACAGGTGAACGTTCTGCTATGAACGTTCTGTTACAAATGAACGTTACGGTACAGGTGAACGTTCTGTTACACATGAATACAATAAGAACTTCTTAGATGACTTGTCTGATCTGTTGGCTGAAATTATGCCAAAATATGATCATGTCCTTATTATTGGGGACTTCAATATTCATGTGTGCTGCCCTGACAAGCCAATGGCAAAGGACTTTTTAAATCTTATTGACTCTTTTGATCTTGTGCAACCTGTGTCTGTGCCTACACAAAAATATGGGCACACGTTGGATCTTGTTTTAACTCACAATTTACCTGTCTCTAACTTAGAGGTTTGTGATGTTGTATGGTCAGACCATAGACCTGTCTTGTTTGAGGTTTTCCTTCCTTGTACCAAAGTTAATCTTCCTCCTGTTGCTGCTAGGAGCTGTCGTATTTTTAACCCTTCCTCTGCTGGACAGTTCTCTATTGTTTTTAATCAGAACGGCGGCCTTCCTGATTTCATATGCAATGATACAGAAGAGCTGAGTACGTGGTTTTACTCTGTCTGCCAAACTGCTTTAGATTCAGTGGCCCCCTTTAAGCTTAGGCAAGTAAAAGCCAAATCTGAACCCTGGCTGAATGAAGACACCCGGGCTGCCAGAAGAAAGTGTAGGAGAGCTGAACGTAAATGGAAGAAGGATCAACTTCAGGTGTCATACCAAATGTTACAAGACTACTGGAATTCTTACCAGAAAACTGTAAAAGATGCTAAGAGGAAACATTTTGCTGCTATTATTCAGGCAAATTGTCGTAAGCCTCATGTCTTATTTAAGACTATTGACATGGTCCTTCATGCTCCACAGACTGTTGGTGTCGAGTCCTCTCAGGAAATTTGTGAAAACTTCCTGCACTTTTTTATTGATAAAGTGCTATCTGTCAAAGCGCAGACTTCCCAGTCCGTTCTCGACCCTTCTACCCCTGTCCCTAGTTCTGCTGTCTTTGACAGGTTCGAGCCAGTTTCCTTGCTCTGCCTGCAGGAGTTGGTTGCTCACATGAAGCCCTCAGCTTCCCCTTATGATGCTCTCCCTCCTCGATTTTTCAAAGAGGTTTTTCTCACTATAGCATCAGCTGTACAATCCATTGTAAATAGTAGTTTGTCCTCTGGTGTTGTACCTGTCAATCTCAAACATGCGGTGATTCAGCCTCTACTCAAGAAACCTGCTCTTGATCCTGATATTATTGCGAATTACAGACCTATTTCCAAACTGTCTTTTATCTCAAAGATTCTTGAAAAGGTAGTTTACAAGCAATTAATGTCCTTCCTAGAAGAACACGGTATTTTAGAAGTTTTCCAATCTGGTTTTAAAGCTTTACATAGTACCGAATCTGCCCTTTTAAGAGTTTTTAATGATGTGTTTTTGGCAAATGACTCAGGTGACTGTGTTATTATTATGCTGTTAGATTTAACTGCTGCTTTTGATACAGTGGATCATAATATTTTAATCTCCCGTTTAGAGCAGTTGGTGGGTATGCGGAGTGCCGCACTGCAGTGGCTCAGATCCTATTTGGCAGAGCGAACTTTCTCTGTGAAACTCGGGGAGTTTGTATCCTCTGTTGCTTCTCTTCAATGTGGGGTCCCACAGGGTTCAGTTTTAGGCCCGCTTCTTTTCTCTCTAGATCTCCGACCCCTTGGGTCTATTTTCAGGAAACGTGGGATTTCTTTCCACTGCTACGTCGATGACTCCCAGATTTATTTCCCACTTAAAAAGATAAATGGCTTCTCAGTAGACTCGCTGCTCAGATGCCTTGATGAAATAAGGGCCTGGATGGCTTTGAACCTTTTACATTTTAATGAACAGAAAACAGAAGTGATGGTTTTTGGTGGCGCTTCTGAGGCCACTCTTATAGATCTTGGTTCACTGGCACAGTATGTTAAACCAGTCATCACTAATCTGGGAGTTAAAATAGAGGCAAATCTTAAACTTGAAAGCCAGGTCAGAGCTGTTGTAAGCTCTAGCTTTTTTCATTTGAGGGAATTAGCCAAAATAAAGCCTATCTTATCGAAACAGCATTTTGAGACAGTAATCCACGCCTTTGTTACTTCTAGGCTGGATTATTGTAACGCACTTTATTTTGGGGTTAGTGATGCGTCCATTAGGCGGCTGCAGGTTGTGAAAAATGCTGCAGCACGTCTTTTAACTGGAACAAAAAGGTTTGAGCACATTACCCCAATTTTAATTTCACTCCACTGGCTACCTGTACATTTTAGGATTGTTTTTAAAATTCTCTTATTTGCTTTTAAATCTCTTAATGGCCTGGCCCCCCCCTACCTCTCGGAGCTACTACAACCATATACACCTGCCTGTTCCCTTAGGTCCGCCAATCAGCAGCTCCTTAAGGTACCGAAAACTAAGTATAAATCAAATTCAAATTCAAATTCAAATTTTATTTGTCACGTACACAGTCATACACAGTACGATATGTAGTGAAATGCTTGGACAACTGCTCGTGACCTAAAGAAAACAAAAAAGGAAAAGGCTATGAATAAGATAGGAAATAAATATGAAAAATTAAAAAGGTGATCGTGCTTTTGCTGTAGTTGCTCCAAAGTTGTGGAATGATCTACCCTTGCATGTTAGGCAGGCCTCTTCTCTCTCTGAATTTAAAAGTCTTCTTAAAACATATTTATTCGCTGAAGCCTTTGGCATTGATTAGAGGGGTTGACTCAATTTGTTTTGACATGTTTCAATTTATTTTAGTTTTTTAGTTATTTATTTTATCTTATCTCATTTTAATTTTCTTTACTTATGCTTTTAGCATGTACAGCACTTTGTGAACTCTGGTTTTATGTTAAAGTGCTTTATAAATAAAGGTGGTATGGTACGTTACGGTACAGGTAAACGGTCTGCGATGAACGTTGTGCTACAGGTGATCATGCTGCCTCACACTGACACAAACACATTCATGAACTTGCTCGCCTTCAATTTTCATTTCACATTTTGTCTCTCATGTCTGAACTTCATTCCGCAATCATTCCCAGGGGGAAACAAACAGACGCTGCGACTTTGGGACAACGATGTCAGCGTCCACTGAGACATCTATTGTGTTGGCAATCCTCTGAGCAGTGCTCGCTGTCTTTTAGCTCTGGTTTGGTCTCCACCAGCTGCTTGCTTAAAATCAGCTTGGGTCTCACTTATAAAGGCCTGATGACGACTTCTCAGTATTAGACAGCATAATGCTGGAACGTCGGAGAACCAAGCACAGAAGTAAAAGCACTAAAACGTCAGAGAGCTGAGCAGAGCGTGAAAATCTGAGGTGGAAAGAGAAAAAACTCAAATATTCATGTGATATTTTTCTAAAAGCCTCAACAAACAGCACACACACTTTAATGGATGTTAACACACACACACACACACACACAAAGGTTTTTATTTCATGACCGATGCTCAACTCTTCATCTTTCTATAAGCGGGAGGATTCCAGCTCGGCTCTCCTCGGCTTCTGGGTTCGCTCTGACTTCTGGTGCCACCAAACGTTCAGGTTTTCAGTTTTACTCGATTTATCAATGTCTGCTTCTCAGGATCAGCTCTGATACTGACACCTAGGCTTTTTACCACCCACAGCTTTAAACGTATTGATCGTGTGCAGCTGCTCGTCCAGCAGACGGATGTCTCAAGAAGCATTTAAAGATGTTATTGATTCATTTTGAGGCTCCACCCACACGGCGTTTGTATTCAGAGCTTTCCTCCCTCTGTCTTTAAAGGACTCATCAGCTCTGCAAACATCTGATTTTCATGAATAAACAGATGAGTGAGCACACAGAGGACAGACGTGGTTACAAAGTGTCCAGGTGCATAATGGGAAATGCAAGAATCAGTGTTGAATGAGAATGTGTTTGATTGTTCTGCCGTGTTTACCTCTGACTACATGTACTACTAAATGTAATAAAGTTTGTTTTTACATGGCAGTGTGTATGTGAATAATAATAATAACAATAATGAAGTAGAAGAAAACATCAAGTGACTGCAGAGAGATAACACAGCCTTCTCTAGACGGCCTGAACTGAAAACAAATGTTTGTTACATCAGTGAAGCTTTATCAGAGTTTCGTTTATACATCAGAGGATGAATAAAGTTTGATTGAACACACCACAGATCACAGGGAGATGTTCAGACGGCCTCGCTGATCCTGATGGAACGTGAAGAGTTTGTCGCACTGATCAGTGATCAAGATGAGGGTATGAAGCAGAATGTGAAATGACGAAGTCCTGTTTATCTGCCACCACGCTGAGTCGCCTCACTGAGCTCTAAGTCCTAAAGCTTGTATGATGGACACACTCATCCATTATTGACGACACACACACACGCAGGCTGCTTCATAATTGATCAGCACTAAAATGAATAAATAAAAGTGAGTTGAAGAAAGAGACGAGTGCCATCAGAGCGAATGTTGAGAGTGTGTGTATCACAACACTAACAGTGTGTGAGCCCTCAGTCACACACACACACACTCACAGTTTTTAACATATCTTTGGTTTCTCCGTGTTTCCTGCTGTCAATCTCAGAGGAGCGCTTGCTTTAGTCTGCTGACAGTCCCAGAGAGGTGGAGGTTATCACACAGACTGACACAATCACTTTGTTTTGTGATCTAGGACATACTGAGGAACCAAAAAACTCTCACCGACTGTGAGAACACTACCAAGGGCCATTAGAACCTCATACAGGCTGTGAGAACACTACCAAGGGCCATTAGAACCTCATACAGGCTGTGAGAACACTACCAAGGGCCATTAGAACCTCATACATGCTGTGAGAACACTACCAAGGGCCATTAGAACCTCATACATGCTGTGAGAACACTACCAAGGGCCATTAGAACCTCATACAGGCTGTGAGAACACTACCAAGGGCCATTAGAACCTCATACAGGCTGTGAGAACACTACCAAGGGCCATTAGAACCTCATACATGCTGTGAGAACACTACCAAGGGCCATTAGAACCTCATACAGGCTGTGAGAACATTACCAAGTAGGACTGTGTGATATGACTAAAATCTCATATCCCGATATAAGATATTTATCGTCCCAACAATGACATAAATCACAAAAGTTTTACATTTTCTGTAAATTCTGTGAATCTCGGGCAGCTCGACTTGTGTGACGTGCTTTCAGCTGAGTGTCGTGTAGCTGGAGTCGAGTGTTTTAACTGATGAGAGATGAGATGATGAGATAGCCTTTATTTGTCAGTTGCAGGTCTTTTGCCCACAACCGAGATGACAGACCTTGCCGACCGTACATACAATACAAACATCACATTGGGGAGACAGGTCAGGCCAGGTAGCGAGGAAAAAAAAACACTGAAATGTGCAACACAAAAGGATAATACAGGAATGCACAGGTATCAACACACCATAACACCAGACTTCTCGTTAAAGGGTGTCAATAGCATTCAGAGACCAGTTGATCAAATCCATAATTCTCTTTTAGGTTTTAGACACAGACTGTGAGAGAGTGTTCCAGGGAAAGTAATACAAAAAAGACACGAGACTAGACAAGGACATAAGAACTAGCAGGAAAGATAAGGGAGAGGAGAAAAGTGCGTCCGCCTCCTCCGAGAGCCAAATCAAGATGCACGAAACGATACATTTTTAGACACAAGTTGTAACGGCTGCCGTTTTCTTTGTGAGTATTTATTACACGGCGTGCTGCGGGGAAAAGCCTGCTCTAACGTTGGAGTCTAAGGTTTATTTTGAGCACCTGACTGCTCTTTCTTTGCTTCTCATCCGTAAACTCTCTTCATACTCTTTCACGCGATTCTGAGTCTGACGTGGGGACCCGATTGCACCATAATTTGCATACTACAGTTTTCTGACTTTTCATAACCAAACCATGTCCATGCTACAGAGGTGGCCTCTCATTTAGGAATAAGGGCTCCATTTGTTTTGACTGGACCTTCTGTTTGTCATCATTTCAGTTTATTTTGAAAAATCTCAACAGGCTCTTCAGCTTCATTGTGAAAGGTTTATGTGGAAAATAAACAGGCGGACAGCGGAGCCACACACTGGGTTTACTGTCATTGTTGCTAATGACAGCGTGTAAAAAAAGTCGCTTGTCTCTCCGTAGTGTGGTTATTTTAAATATAAGAGAAAGAGAGAACTTTAAGAGATTACTATAGCCACTACAGTGACCATCAAAACCATGAAAAAAATGTTGCCATAAACAGTTTATTTTGTGACACCACGAAACAAAACGATAGTGTAATATGAAACGATAGATTTTTTCATATCGTCATCCGATATATATATTGTTATATCAAACAGCCCTACTACCAAGGACCATTAGAAACTCATACAGGCTATGAGAACACAGCAGACCTCATCCACACCATCACCGCGTCACCATGAGCAACTAGAGCTTTCTTAAAGACCATTAGCACAAAGACCCTCATCAGGTCTCATTAGAAATGCAGCAAAAGCTGTCAGAGCTTTATCAGCACCAATGATTCACCACAGACCCTTACAATGTCACCAAGAACCATTACAGCCTCCTCAATGACCGAAATAACATCAGTGATCATCAGAACTTGACTGCTGGGCATGTTTTTCATTTTTCCTCCTGGAATAAGAGGCTCTCAGCTGGCTTGTACCAGGAAGTGCATCAAGAATCCAAGTGCATGTAGGACAGCACACATGCGCATAACAGCCTTCAAAAGCACACTAAAGGATGAACCTGCTCCTCACTGTCACAGGTCAGTGTGACAGGAAGCCTCTGAGGGTGGGGGCTATGGAGGGTGAAATGGGGGGGGGGGGGGGGTTCTACAGACACACAAGTTTATAGGAACATGACAGTGGCTGCGAGGTGTTGAAATGAGTCATGAAGCAGCAGGTCTGAGACGCCGGCATGTTGAAACCTGACACAGTTGTTCACAGTGTCGCCACTGGAACGACTGACAGCAGGACTGGAAAACATGAAGTTTGGAGGCAAGCACACAAAAACACGTCAGCATTGGAAACATCTGCATTGATTTTGATTCATATTTTGTTCAAACATGACTTTTTTATGTTGAAGTTTTTTTTTATTATTTTTTTCTTAAAGGAAATTGAAGTGAATGCTTTTATAATTATCACTGTGGAAAATAGAGGTGGTGTAATGCTGACATGAAAAAACTTGCACACTTTCTTTTAACCCTTTAAAGCCGGCCGTTTTGCATAACTATTTTTAAATCCCGGTAGCACTGCAACCATGTAAGCTAGCGCAATAATCTTTTTTGCATATGAAACCGGAGAAGTTGTACTTACATCTTATGCCATCAGCTTGTCCTCGGTCACGGTTTCCTTCCACATATAGCTTTGCAAAAACTGCATAAAAAGCGCTTGCAGCAACAAAAACATAATATTCCAGAAACACGCTTTGCCGATCCGATCAGCTGTTTGTAACACTTCCTACGTCCATCAGCGCGAACTATCGCATGTCCGCCATGTCCTGCCCAAAACCGGAAGTGACGTCATTTTGCGGAAATGTAGTTTTTTTTTTTTACCATCGGGGCCTTATAAGCCTATACTGGTGTCTTTCAAAGTTATGTTTGACTTTATGACTCTCTGTATTGTTTCTGGGATGCTTAGGACTCATATTGCACTGCTGGAAATAGTTTATTTTGATGCACATGCGTTTTTTTTTGCAAATGTGCACTATAATATTTATTTTAGTTTTTCCTGCAGTGTATAAAAATTGGTGTATTTCAAAAATAAAACTATGAAGACACTTAAATAAAATTTCCTGTGGTGGGAAACTATTTTGTGCAACTTTTTTGTATTTACAGTTTTGAGGGATAAGCCTCTTAAATTTCTCTAACTAGAAATTTTTTCAATTTTTTTGCAGTTTATCGCATTCTTTGCAATTTTATGTAATTACTATGCACTTAATGCATACATATTATTACAATTTGGGCTATAATTGTTGTATTGATGTATATCAACTTGAAATTCTCCCAAAAATGTCTCTAGAGCATGTAAAAATATAATATAAGCTCTGACGGACTTGGTTCTATGGTAGGTCTTAAAGGGTTAAGCTGAGATTGATATTATCATCACCTAAAAAATAACATTGTGGTTTTCTTTAAATTATGATTGTTTTACTAAATATTTTTGTGAATCTAAGTGTCTGCTGATGTTCTTTGTTTAAAAATATAGTTCCTCTTTGAAACACAAAGCTCTTTGTTGCTGTTGATAATGTGATCATGTAAATAAAACTTATACTGACAATAATGTAAGCATATGGGTTATATTCTTTCTATAAATTCAAACACAGGTATGTGAATAAAAACAGATCAAATGAATCTGAATTATGAAGACTGGCACTAATAATAATTACAACGAATAGAAACGTGTGGAACAAGCAAACACTCCACAGATGAAGTAACAACTGCACCAGCAATAAAAAGGCTGCACCTGTGTAATTAGCGAGCTAATTGCTAATAACATCCAGTTTTTTGTTTGCGTATGTAACCCAGTGTTAATTTGGTTATCTGATATTGTGTGATATTCAGTATATATGTATATACCTATATTGGGTGTTATAAAATGTTCTTCAATGATTTTGAGGTTTTTTTTATTGCTATTGGTTTGCGGCTGCTTTACGACAGTCGACTGTGGTAGTACATCCTAGCGGGAGGGGCTATGAGCTCACGTGGCTTGTAGCTGTGCCAGAGAGCAAGCTGGGGTGAGCTAGCGGGGAATATCGCCTTCTGCAGTAGCCTTGAAAAGGACTATTGTTCGTTCTCCTGCCAGACGCTTCGCTGCTGTGCTGCCTTACTGCTGTGCTGCCTCGCTGCTGTGCTGCCTTACTACTGTGCTGCCTTACTGGTGCCATTAAAGGACAAGCGGCCGCCATCCCTTCATCCATCCGGACCTTGATTATTTGGACCGAAGTACTCACACACACGCCCGCACTCAGTGCCATACACTCTCTTTATTTTGCTGGCCAGCTAATACCATTTGTTTTTTTTTTGTTTTTTTTGTTTGCATTCACAAAGACTATCCAAAGACATTTTGGTTATTGTCAAATAGACACTCTTTGATTACGGACTGAGGAGGTTGTGGTGTTACAACCCCAGGACTGAGAAAAAGGACTCTTTACATAATATATTCACTTGTCTCCTGGTTAGGAAAAGTGACTATTGATGGAAATATTTTTCTTCTTCTTGTCTTTGTTTACATTGT
Source organism: Copadichromis virginalis (assembly GCF_057382275.1). NCBI lineage: Eukaryota > Metazoa > Chordata > Actinopteri > Cichliformes > Cichlidae > Copadichromis > Copadichromis virginalis. Next base: position 35,785,813 of record NC_140626.1, read on the forward strand.
ATCCCAGAGAAGTTTTAAGTTGTTCAGGTTGAAACATTTGCATTTAAAGTCGGTTAAGTTTCCTTTGATATATCAGTGTCAAGCTGATGTTTAAGAGGGTATGTTAAGGACAGATGTGCTCCAGTCCATCAATCCTTTAAAGTGCTGGACACCGATGGTAAATTGCCATCAGACCCTAAATAAATTGTCCTCTGCTGTTATCCATATTGCTTCACTCATTCTTTGGTGAGTAGACGTATTGGTTACACACACACACACACACACACACACACACACACACACACACACACACACACACACACACACGCACACACACACACACACACACACACACCTGCGGCACAGTGTGTTGGTGTGTTCATTCAGGAGATTAACTGCTAGCGTAGTGTGTACGCAGTAGCCATTAGGAGCTAATGAGTGTGATGCTAACAAAGCTGGCTGTCTTAAGGAGCTCATCGTTAACCATTAGCCACCTGATGAGCTCAGTGCTAATGCAGCTTAGCACGGTACGCTAATGACTCAGCCATTAACCTCCTAATAAGAGCAGTGTGAGTGGAGCCACACGGTTAGCTGCTAGCTGCTAGCAATCACCCGAGGGTCTCTACAAAACAAAACCAACTATGATGACATGAAACGGCCCTCATCACTGATTGGCTGCAGGGTTCGACCATGTGACCTCACTTTCACCCACCTGCACACTTGGTCCTGGCTCTGAGCGGTGGCCCGGGGTTCCCTGTGCCTCCATCCAGGGGCCTGGTGAGGAGCACACTGATCTCATACTCTGTGTCGGGGTCCAGATGCCCGATTTTATGAGTGGGCTTATCAACCGGTGTGGTGTCGATCAACATGCCGGCTGTCGTCCGATACTCAACCTGAAAGCGAGCACAATGTTACAGGTAGGCTGCCCCAGAAGTGGACAAAAATCACCCGACCAAAACAAATATAAAGCAAATTCCTGGATCTAAACTTTCTTTGAAAAAAAAATATGCACGCATATACATCTGCACATACATACATACATACTATAGAATTGTAAGTTCTATGCATTACAGAATTCTGCCACAGTTTGTGGCTCCAGCGTCTAAACTTTCTTTGACTATTAGCCTGTTAAAGGGAACAGCAGGCTGATAAGCTAACTATGCAATGTTAGCCAATGTCGTAGCTGTAGCCACACTTCTGAATCAGTGACCAATCAGCACTCACGTCTCGCTCAGTGATTGGTCCGTCCCCATTGATCGAGTTGGCGTTAAGTTGTATCCACAGGTAGGTGGCACCAACTGCTGTCAGCTGAGGAGGGGCGATGGGTACAGGGGGCTCTGAGGGACAAAGGACCAAGATCAGTCTGACAACACACACATGAACACTCACACACACATGAACACTCACACACACATGAACACTCACACACACATGCTCTTCTGGGTTTCACTAAACTCTTGACGAGGGAGGAAGGTGTTAATAAGACAATTAATATTCGTGACCTTCGGCGAATCACGGCAGACCTGGATTCTATTACCCAGAATCCCCGGTGGTGCTGCTCTACTTCGTCTTGACCCACTTCATCAAAAACACACACACACACACCAGCCAGGATACAATGATATCTGTTTTTCACGTTCAAGTTAATGTTCACCTGTGTGTGTGTGTGTGTGTGTGTTATTGTATCAAACACACATACAAAGTCTGAGTGACAGTTCAATCAGAGGTTTAACCGCCGGGGATTGTGGGGATATGTGTCAGGTCATGTGACCAACAAACACCTCCTCACCTGTTATGGTGTTTGTTTGCTTAGAAATGGCACACACAGACACACACTTAATCCTTGTATTGATCAGCTCAGCTGTGAGTAATGTCACTTGGATCTGCTTCTTCTCACATCTACAGACACAAACTGAAATCTGAACTAAACAAATATAAAAGTATATATGAGTGTGTGTGTGTGTATAAAAATAAAACTCGGGTTTCAAGCTGGGGTCCTCAGTAGCTTGAGGGTCCTGCGCAGTATCTTAGCTGTTCATACTGCACTCTTCTGAACAGAGATCCCTGATGTTGTTCCCGGGACCTGCTGGAGCCACTTGCCTAACTTGAGGGGGTCACTGCCCTGGTCAGCACTGGGACCACTCTTACCTTCGCTCTCTACAACTTCTTCTCCAGCACCGTCAATCTGGTTATCAAAAACCAGGCCTGTACGTCCAGGTAAAAGCACCTACGGAGCTGCCAGAGCCCCGCCCTACATAAAAGGCAGATTCAACATGAAACTGTTTAAAAGCTGCAAACTCAGACGCTCTCTGCTCATCATCCTCCGCCTGGCTTTACGATCCTGAACAAAGAGCCCTAACAGCTGGTAGCGCAGTGCTAGTTAGCATCACCCAGCATGGTGTGCAGTGGGACCTATTTCTGAATGTGCAGTTAGTGTGTCACAAACACTTTGTTGTGTGATGGAAGAGTGCGATATAAACTGTTGTCTCATCAGTTTGTCGTGATATAATCAGAGTATGAAGTGGGTGCTCCACAGCGCCTCTGGTGGCTGAAAATATAAAACAGCGCTGTGATCCCTCAGCGCACATGTGACACAAATACAGAAATAATGAAGTCGGACATCCATGAAACCGTCACAGGCTGCTGATCGATTACTGATGGATCCCATTGATCTGCTGTGATTTCTCCTATTTAGACTGAAACATGCTTAAATGTAAAATCGCAGAATTATGTTCATTTAAGAGAATCTAATAAAACATGAAATCATATTTATACTGCTGGTCTCAGCAGGCACCATCAAATGTGCCGCCATGACTAAGCCGCGAGATGAAGGCTAAACGCCATCGAGGCTCATCCCGCGTTCCTCCGACTCTTCAGCGTGATGGGGTAGGAAAAAAGTGTGGATGAAAGCTACGCTTCAGAGACGCCTGACGGCTCCGTCGCACCGAACACGGTGCGTTTAACGAGTCATCGTTAACACGCTGCGGGCCCGCATGTGCGTTCGGGTTAGGGCGCCAGCACTCTGACAAGCAGCGCCAGAAAGAGGAGGCTTTTACTTTGGCGTGATTCATCTTCACAGAAACATTCTGACAAAACGCCGCCGAGACTCCCGCCTTAAAACGGCGCTCTGACTTTCTAATGAGGCTCTCCTCTAACCCCGCAACACACACACACACACACACATACACACACACACAGTCACAAAGCAGTAATGAGGAGCTTTAATAAAACTCTTTCTCGTTTCACGATGGAGTCATTAAAATAAAAAACATGACAAACTGCAGCTTTGATCTGCAGCGAGAGACAGACGAGTGAGGGAGGGGGGTGAGGAGAGGGGGAGGGGGTGAGAAGGAGGGACAGGTGTCCTCTTGTGGAAGACAGGATGATCAGTTTTTTAAGCTTCACATTATTCACATCACTTAAATATATTCAGAGATTATCAGTCAATAAGAGAGCAGCACTCACGTTTGACTGTGAGGTCAGCATAGGAGGACACGCCCACCCCTCGCTCTGATTGGGCGATGCAGCGGTAGCGTCCAGAGTCTCCTTTGGTCGTGTTGTCCACATTGAAGCTCGCCACATAACGCCGAGCATTCAGCGGTTTGGTTTCCCGTACCGCGGCCTGCCGACCGCCCATTCCCTGCCGAGCACAAACACACAAAGTGAAGCAGCCACATACACACACGCCACGCCGAGTGCAGTCTCGCCGCGTGGCGCTCATGTTACTGACTATGGATTATTGATAGATCACCTGCAGGTACAGCAGCAGGTTGCTCTGCGGACGTCCATTGACGGTGCAGTGAAACGTGGCTGTCTGTCCTGCGTTCACCTCCACACCTTTGATATGGAGGAAGTGAGGGGTGCTCACTGAGGACAGGAACACGTAAAACACTGAGGTCAGAGGTCACACACTGCTGACATCACCTGACTGACCATGCTACGGTAACAGTGAGTCTTCTCTCCTCTGATCTCTTCAGCCGAAAAACAAAAATCTCTACAATCCAATTAGAAAATGGATTCTGGAGGATGCAGGTAAGTGTGTGTGTGTGTGTGTGTGTGTGTGTGTGTGTGTGTGTGTTTTCAATCAGTTTATTGAACAGTGTTGACGTGAAGTAAGACAGCAAGAAAAAGTTCAGGTCAAAGATGTTTACTCGAGGTTTTTCTTCCATCAAAAAGATGTGTACACACACACACACGCACACACACCACCCTATGTGTGTGTGCGTGTGTGTGTGTGTTGTGTTCACATAACAAAACAACATAAAAATAGGAGTATTCAGTTGAGCAAGTAGATAAACAGAAGGATGGATCAAAGTCCATGCTAATCAACTTATATTTTAATGAGCTCCCCTGCCTCCACACACACACACACACACACACACACACACACACACACACACACACACAGTGACCTTGATTCTACAATACCGGCTCAACTTTTAACATTGTTATCCAATTAAGTAGCCAAACGTCGTTAACCAATTAGGAACTTGTTCTACAAGGGGGCGGTGTCTTCCTGTGTGTCTGTGTGTGCGTGTGTGTGTGTAAACTTACTGCACTGGTGTCCCTGCAGTGAGATGTCCTTGATGGCCAGAATGCCTCTGTGACCGGTGCTGACCGCCTCAAACACCACCTGCACCAAAGACCAAACACCAGCTGTGAAACCTCAGACCTGCTCGTGTTGATAGTTTTATCCCTTTAACGTCCACGCATCAAGAGGCCGCCTGCTTCATTTTGGCTGTAAAGCTACAAAATAATTCTCATCTCATCACAGTGTCAGATGTGTAGTTGTCAGTTACCACGGTGTCAGATGTGTAGTTGTCAGTTACCACGGTGTCAGATGTGTATGTCTGTGAAGGTTCTCAATCATCCAGGTCATCGTAGTCTAAGGAGCTTGCAAAGAAAAGCGTCTGGACTTCTTTAAGTTGCTTGAAGACGTTTTACCTCTCATCCGAGAAGCTTCTTCAATTCTAAGGTCAAATGGTGGAGAGTCCCAGATTTAAACCTAGTGGGAATTTCCCCCCACAGAGGGACAAAAGGACCCCCTGATGATCCTCTAATCGCCTGAGCCAAGGTGTGAAACTGGGTGTGGGTCGCAATCAGCCAGGGACTCCCCACCCATTTGACCTTAGAACTGAAGAAGCTTCTCGGATGAGAGGTGAAACGTCTTCAAGCAACTTAAAGAACTCCAGACGCTTTTCTTTGCAAGCTCCTTTGACTGTCAGATGTGTAGTTGTCAGTTACACAATTACCACGGTGTCAGATTTGTAGTTGACAGTTACCAGTGTCAGATGTGACCCTGACCGCGGCTTTTGTCAGTGTTTTCTATTTGTGTCCAAAAAGAAAGAATCGCTGATGTAAGTCAAACATGACTACAGACATCAGTTCAGATTCTCTGCCTGTGAGTTTGATGACTTTAACGTCAGACCGTTTTCTTAATAGTGCTTATATTTTCCATCTGAGTGTAACGAGTGGGCCCAGCAGCGTGCCCTGAGGAACTTCTAACGCCATGACAACAACTTCATGAAGCCAGAGAAAATTCCCCTGCCATATACGTCCTTGATAACCCTCTCTGACACACATTCAGCTGTGTGTGTGTGTGTGTTGTACAGTCAGCATAGAAAATGGAGCCTTACTTCCTGTTGCCGCCCATAACAGGAAGTCCTCCTCCCTCCCGTCTCTCTCAGATATGACTTCTCTTCCCTTCATTCTTCTCTCCTCCCTGCATTTCCTTTTCCAATCTCTCACTTCCTGATTCTTTCTTTCAGTCCTCCCCCGCTTCTCCCCCCTCCACTATCTAATTAAGCCTGTCACTAATGAGCTAGCAGTGTTGTTACCGTGGTGATGCAGCTAATTAGTGATGGCTGCTGTGATGACAGGATGGTTGTTCACAGGCAACAACACCTGCACGTGTGTCTGTGTGTGTGTATTACAATCTGTGTGTTACAGTGTGTGTGTGTGTTAAAGTGTGCGTATGTGTGTTTGTGATACAGTGTGTGTGTGTGTGTGTTTGTGTGTGTGGTTGTGTGTGTGGCTCCCTGCTGTGGGACTTGATGGTTTATGGGCCGGCGTGCTGACCTGCAGACAGCAGTGTTTGTCTGTCAGACTCAGACAGATGTTGGACAGATGCAGCTGCAGTGACCTCTCCGTTGCCAGGACAACACCTGAACATTGTGCAGGTGTTGACTTATCAGCTGAGCTAGCGTGGTAATTAGTCTGTATGGGAGCAACAGACACCGGCTAATACCGGTCCAGTTTAGGTGAAGTCGAGCATAACAACAACCAGCTACTGCTGGTGACAAATTCGTAGATGGGTATAAAGGTCAAACGTAAATGAGGATTAATGCAGCACTTTTCCAGCATTAAAGTAACTGATCCAGAGTTCAAAGGTCACAGTGTCATGCCAGCGCTACGACCATCCTGGACACAGATCACAAATTGGAGTCAGAAGAAACATTAATGGTCAGAGAAAGCCAGAGCAAGTCACCGCGCCCAGCTTTCAGAGAATAGAATAGAATAGAATAGAATAGAATTCAACTTTATTGTCATTGCACATGCACAGGTACAGGGCAACGAAATGCAGTTTGCATCCATCCAGAAGTGCTTTAGTGATATAGATATATTACAATATATATTAGCAATAATATAGATATGTGAGTATATTACAGAAATGGGTCTATTATGTTATAATGTACACGGTATGAGGTATGTTCTGAATATTCTATAACTATAAGTATGTACAGGCTGTAGTGAGTACAAGCTATGTACAGGATATGAACAGGATATAAATATGAAAAACTATACAGAATATGAAATAAATAACTTTACAGAAATCTGAGATATACAGTTATACAGAAATGGGAACTATGCAAGTTGTAAACAGTTGTAGGATTAAAGATTATCGAATGTACAGAATGATTATTTACACAGAGCTATACAGTAGTGCAGTTAAGATAAGTGAGATATACAGGGAGTGCAGAATTATTAGGCAAATGAGTATTTTGTCCACATCATCCTCTTCATGCATGTTGTCTTACTCCAAGCTGTATAGGCTCGAAAGCCTACTACCAATTAAGCATATTAGGTGATGTGCATCTCTGTAATGAGAAGGGGTGTGGTCTAATGACATCAACACCCTATATCAGGTGTGCATAATTATTAGGCAACGTCCTTTCCTTTGGCAAAATGGGTCAAAAGAAGGACTTGACAGGCTCAGAAAAGTCAAAAATAGTGAGATATCTTGCAGAGGGATGCAGCAGTCTCAAAATTGCAAAGCTTCTGAAGCGTGATCATCGAACAATCAAGCGTTTCATTCAAAATAGTCAACACGGTTGCAAGAAGCGTGTGGAAAAACCAAGGCGCAAAATAACTGCCCATGAACTGAGAAAAGTCAAGCGTGCAGCTGCCAAGATGCCACTTGCCACCAGTTTGGCCATATTTCAGAGCTGCAACATCACTGGAGTGCCCAAAAGCACAAGGTGTGCAATACTCAGAGACATGGCCAAGGTAAGAAAGGCTGAAAGACGACCACCACTGAACAAGACACACAAGCTGAAACGTCAAGACTGGGCCAAGAAATATCTCAAGACTGGTTTTTCTAAGGTTTTATGGACTGATGAAATGAGAGGGAGTCTTGATGGGCCAGATGGATGGGCCCGTGGCTGGATTGGTAAAGGGCAGAGAGCTCCAGTCCCACTCAGACGCCAGCAAGGTGGAGGTGGAGTACTGGTTTGGGCTGGTATCATCAAAGATGAGCTTGTGGGGCCTTTTCGGGTTGAGGATGGAGTCAAGCTCAACTCCCAGTCCTACTGCCAGTTTCTGGAAGACACCTTCTTCAAGCAGTGGTACAGGAAGAAGTCTGCATCCTTCAAGAAAAACATGATTTTCATGCAGGACAATGCTCCATCACACGCGTCCAAGTACTCCACAGCGTGGCTGCAAGAAAGGGTATAAAAGAAGAAAAACTAATGACATGGCCTCCTTGTTCACCTGATCTGAACCCCATTGAGAACCTGTGGTCCATCATCAAATGTGAGATTTACAAGGAGGGAAAACAGTACACCTCTCTGAACAGTGTCTGGGAGGCTGTGGTTGCTGCTGCACGCAATGTTGATGGTGAACAGATCAAAACACTGACAGAATCCATGGATGGCAGGCTTTTGAGTGTCCTTGCAAAGAAAGGTGGCTATATTGGTCGCTGATTTGTTTTTGTTTTGTTTTTGAATGTCAGAAATGTATATTTGTGAATGTGGAGATGTTATATTGGTTTCACTGGTAAAAATAAATAATTGAAATGGGTATATATTTGTTTTTTGTTAAGTTGCCTAATAATTATGCACAGTAATAGTCACCTGCACACACAGATATCCCCCTAAAATAGCTAAAACTAAAAACAAACTAAAAACTACTTCCACAAACATTCAACTTTGATATTAATGAGTTTTTTGGGTTCATTGAGAACATGGTTGTTGTTCAATAATAAAATTATTCCTCAAAAATACAACTTGCCTAATAATTCTGCACTCCCTGTAATTCCTACAGAGGCTATATAAAGTGCTAGTGGTTGTGAATGGTGGTTCAGTCCATGTTATTATTGTGTGTTTGAGGGTACAGTTGTCCATTGTGGGTGTGTGTATGTCCAGTCCATGAGTTTAACGTGGGTCAGATGTCAGGAGGCAGAGTTCAGGAGTCTGACAGCTGTGGGGAAGAAGCTGTTCCGGTACCTGGTGGTCTTAGTCCGGAGGCTCCTGTAGCGCCTCCCAGAGGGCAGGAGGGTGAAGAGTCCATGTGATGGGTGACTGGGGTCTTTGATGATTTTCCCAGCCCTTTTCAGACACCGCTTCCTGTAGATGTCTTTTATGGCAGGAAGTGATGCTCCGGCGATGCGTTGGGCAGTTTTCACGACCCTCTGCAACGCCTTCCGGTCCGAGGTAGAGCAGTTCCCGTACCAGACTGTTATACAGTTGGTCAGGATGCTCTCGATGGTGCAACGATAGAAGTCAGAGTCCTCAAGAAGAAGAGGCGCTGGTGAGCCTTCTTGACCAGCTTGGAGCAGTTGGTCGTCCAGGTGAGATCCTCAGAGATGTGGACTCCCAGAATGCAATTAGCTTCAACAGAACCGCCTCCAACGCAGTGGGAGGGGCCTCGTAACTTACAGGTAAGTTCAGGAAACATTCTCTCCCATAAGGCTGTTATGAGGGGGGAAACAGTCTGTGTATCAGGCTGTAAATATGCTTGTTTTAACATGGGAGTCTTTGGGACTGACTCACTGCTGCCTCTGCTGGACGTCAGAGAAACTGCAAGTGGTAGAGACATGACAACAACAACACAGAATCTATAAAGAGAGCTGCCTGTGAGTGGTGCAGGTGGAAACACCTTTGTGAATGCTTTCATGTGTTTGTGTGATTTTAATAAGTCCAGCGTCAGACCGACAATCAGCCATAAGTGTTCAGAGCCACACGACTGAAACGCAAAATCACTTCTAAAATGTTGGACAGTAACAGGAACAGATTGGGACGTTGAGTCCAGAGGTTGTGCTGTCGACGGGAGGAAACATTTTTTGGCACTAGAAGGTTCCCGTGGTGAGAAAAACTCACTTCCTGCTGCTGCTCTACACCAAGTGTGCGCCTATGTGTGCGTGTTGAACCAATTAGCAGCAGCCCTCGTGTGGTTTGGAGATGACAGAGCTTTTAAAGCCACATAAAAGAGCTTTCAATACGGATCAGCCACATCCAGAGCGAGTGTGTGTGCATTCGCCTGTGTATCTCTGTGAGGACCACTGCAACTCTCAGGACATGTGAGGATCGCTTTTTGGGACGGAGGGTCCAGACTGGGGGTCAGGGTTTGGTCAGTACCCCAACCACAGTCCTCGCAGTGATAGAAATACCAGCGTGTGTGTTATCTCGCTGCTTTCAGACTGCTTTCAAACACACAATAATAACATGGACTGAACCACCACTCACAACCACTAGCACTTTATATAGCCTCTGTAGAAATTATCCACATATCTCACTTATCTTAACTGCACTACTGTATAGCTCTGTGTAAATAATCATTCTGTACATTCGATAATCTTTAATCCTACAACTGTTTACAACTTGCATAGTTCCCATTTCTGTATAGCTGTATATCCCAGATTCTGTAAAGTTATTTATTTCATATTCTGTATAGTTTTTCATATTTATATCCTGTCCATATCCTGTACATAGCTTGTACTCACTACAGCCTGTACATACTTATAGTTATAGAATATTCACAACATACTTCATACCGTGTACATTATAACACACCATAATAGACCCATTTCTGTAATATATTCACATATCTATATTATTGCTAATATATATTGTAATATATCTATATCACTAAAGCACTTCTGGATGGATGCAAACTGCATTTCGTTGCCCTGTACCTGTGCATGTGCAATGACAATAAAGTTGAATTCTATTCTATTCTATTCTTTCCAGCCAATCTCCCAGTTTAGTACCACCTGGTATCACATTATTCAGGTAAAACCTGTCAAAAGTAAACGTGCGTGTTTGCGTTAGGGTGGTTTACCTCGTAGTGATTGGGCCAGAAGGTGGACACAGCAAGCTCCACCCCCTTCCAGATGTGGTAGGAGGGGCCTGAGAAGTTAAAGACAGGAACTCCCAGAGGACTACTGTTCTCTGCAGGAAACATATACACCGTCATCATCTGAGAGCTCGGCCTACACTGACTAACCTGCGCCAGTGTTCCTGCGTACCTTTGATGTAGACGTTAAGCGTAGCGGGCACGGCACCCTCGCGCCCTCCAACCTGGTAAAACAGGAAACTGAGGCAGTGCGTGTCGTTTTCTCTGAGTGGCGGTAGTAGCAGCTGAGCGCGCTGACCACCATAGCGACCTGACGTGTTCACAAACAGGAAGGAGGAGCCTGCGGAGAGGAAGCAACACCTCATTATAAACAGCCAAGATAAAGTCCTTAAACAGTGACAGACTTCAAAATAAAAAGCATGTTTGTATAGAAATATGTCTTTTTATTTACTTTTAAAATCTTTGTGTATGTGAACAGCACATAAAAAACTGAATGAGTTAAATTTAAAATGGTTTGAATGCAAAACGGGTTAATAATGGTCAGAGGGTCCGGTGGCGCCAGTGTCCGGCAGCCTCGCCTCTGTCAGTGCGCCCCAGGGTGGCTGTGGCTACAATGTAGCTGCCATCACCAGTGTGTGAATGTGTGTGTGAATGGCTGGATGACAGGTTGTGTAAAGCGCTTTGGGGTCCTTAGGGACTAGAAAAGCGCTATACAAATACAGGCCATTTACCAATAAACATGTTTATTAGCATATTAATACATATGATTAATAAACATGTTAATAAACATCAAACTTTCTCACAGTGAACATGTTGAGGATTAACACCCATCAAAATAAAGTCAGACTTTCAGCTCAATGTTTCTGATCATTTATTGGAGCGAATGCCAGACAGCACAGCCTTCAAAATAAAAGCATGTGTGAGGTCACAGGATGGAGAAAATGAAAAGGAGTGAAGACGGTGGGAAAGAGATGAAACAACAGGAAAGGTGAGTCTATTTGTCAGTATGTGACAAATAGGTGAAGTGAGAATAGTGAAGGACGGAAGTGACGGACAAGGTTCAAGGTTCTTTATTATTTGTCACATGCATAGTTATACAAGTATAACACACAGTGAAATGTAGCCTGACACGCTCCTCGACATGTGCAAAAATTGGGGGGGGGGGGGGGGGGGTGTAGAGGAAGAACATTATATATATATATATATAAAAAAAAAAAAACACCCAGCACGCCCCTGCGGGCGGTTTATCCTTCAAGCTCGGGTCCTCTACCAGAGGCCTGGGAGCTTGAGGGTCCTGCGCAGTATCTTAGCTGTTCCCAGGACTGCGCTCTTCTGGACAGAGATCTCCGATGTTGTTCCCGGGATCTGCTGGAGCCACTCGCCTATCTTGGGAGTCACCGCACCTAGTGCTCCGATTACCACGGGGACCACCGTTACCTTCACCCTCCACATCCTCTCGAGCTCTTCTCTGAGCCCTTGGTATTTCTCCAGCTTCTCGTGTTCCTTCTTCCTGATATTGCTGTCATTCGGAACCGCTACATCGATCACTACGGCCGTCTTCTTCTGTTTGTCTACCACCACTATGTCCGGTTGGTTAGCCACCACCATTTTGTCCGTCTGTATCTGGAAGTCCCACAGGATCTTAGCTCGGTCATTCTCCACCACCCTTGGGGGCATCTCCCATTTTGACCTCGGGACTTCCAGGTTATACTCGGCACAGATGTTCCTGTACACTATGCCGGCCACTTGGTTATGGCGTTCCATGTATGCCTTGCCTGCTAGCATCTTGCACCCTGCTGTTATGTGCTGGATTGTCTCTGGGGCATCTTTACACAGCCTGCACCTGGGGTCTTGCCTGGTGTGATAGACCCCAGCCTCTATGGATCTTGTGCTCAGAGCTTGTTCTTGTGCTGCCATGATTAGTGCCTCTGTGCTGTCTTTCAGTCCAGCTTTGTCCAGCCACTGGTAGGATTTCTGGATATCAGCCACCTCCTCTATCTGCCGGTGGTACATACCGTGCAGGGGCCTGTCCTTCCATGCTGGTTCCTCGTCTCCCTCCTCTTTCTTGGGTTTCTGCTGCCTGAGGTATTCACTGAGCACTCGGTCAGTTGGGGCCATCTTCCCAATGTATTCTTGGATGTTCGTTGTCTCATCCTGGACTGTGGTGCTGACACTCACCAGTCCCCGGCCCCCTTCCTTCCGCTTAGCGTACAGCCTCAGGGTGCTGGACTTGGGGTGAAACCCTCCATGCATGGTAAGGAGCTTTCTTGTCTTTATGTCAGTGGCTTCTATCTCCTCCTTTGGCCAGCCTATTACCCCAGCAGGGTACCTGATCACGGGCAGGGCGTACGTGTTGATGGCCCGGATCTTGTTCTTACCGTTCAGCTGACTCCTCAGGACTTGCCTGACCCTCTGCAGGTACTTGGTGGTTGCAGCTTTTCTAGCGGCCTCTTCATGGTTCCCATTCGCCTGCGGGATCCCCAAGTACTTGTAACTGTCCTCTATGTCTGCAATGTTGCCTTCTGGTAGTTCAATCCCCTCAGTTCTGACTACCTTCCCTCTCTTTGTTACCATCCGACTACACTTCTCCAGTCCGAACGACATTCCAATGTCATTGCTGTATAGCCTGGTAGTGTGGATCAGTGAATCGATGTCTCGTTCACTCTTGGCATACAGCTTGATGTCATCCATGTACAGGAGGCGGCTGACAACTGCTCCGTTCCGTAGTCGGTATCCGTAGCCAGTCTTGTTAATGATCTCACTGAGGGGGTTCAGGCCTATGCAGAACAGCAGTGGGGACAGAGCATCTCCTTGGTAGATCCCGCACTTGATGGTGACTTGTGCTATGGGCTTGGAGTTGGCCTCTAGTGTTGTACGCCACATCCCCATTGAGTTCCTGATGAAGGCTCTTAGGGTCCCATTGATCTTGTACAATTCTAGGCATTCCAGTATCCAGCTGTGGGGCATTGAGTCATAGGCCTTCTTGTAATCAATCCAGGCAGTGCACAGGTTGGTCAGTCTGGTCTTGCAGTCTCGGCTGATTGTTCTGTCTACCAGTAGCTGGTGTTTTGCGCCTCTGGTATTCTTGCCAATTCCTTTCTGTGTCCCGCTCATGTATTGACCCATGTGCCTGTTCATCTTAGCCGATATGATGCCTGACAGGAGCTTCCATGTAGTACTGAGGCAGGTTATTGGTCGGTAGTTGGAGGGGACCGGTCCCTTCTTGGGGTCCTTGGGGATCAGGACCGTCCGGCCTTCAGTTAGCCATTCCGGGTGTATCTCGTTAACTAGCAGCTGGTTCATTTGTGCTGCCAGACGCTCGTGGAGTGCAGTTAGCTTCTTCAGCCAGTAGGCGTGAACCATGTCGGGCCCTGGTGCTGTCCAACTCTTCATACTGGAGACCCTTTCTTGGATATCTGCCACTGTGATGGTTACTGGACCCTGTTCAGGGAGGTCGCTGTGGTCTGCCCTCAGATCCTCTAGCCACTGAGCATTGCCGTTATGGGTTGCATCCTTCTCCCATATGCTCTTCCAGTATTGCTCCGTCTCCAGCCTTGGTGGTGCTGTTCTCTTATTGTTCCCTTGCCACTGAGAGTACACCTTTGCTGGTTCTGTGGAGAACAGCTGGTTTATTCTCCTGCCTTCTATCTCTCTGGTGTACCTCCTCAAGCGGCTGGCCAAGGCTGTGAGTCTTTGCTTGGCAGTTTCCAAGGCCTCAGGTATGGACAGCTTGCTGTATTTCTTAGGCACCTTATTCGTCGCACCTTTCTGCAACTCCGTTAGTTGGGGTACTGCCCCTTGTGGCTGTTCAACTTGTAGCCAAGCATCTCACTGATCACTGCTGCCGTATTGTAGATCAGCTTGTTAGTGTCGGTAATCGTGGTTGTAGGTATTGCCCGTAGTGCTGCATTAACATCATCTAGCAGACATTCTGAGGGTACTTCACGTAATCTTGGTAACCGGCTACGGGGGATCCAGGTTTCAAGCTTGGCCATGATCCTATTTTTCAGGTCAGTTCCTCTCGCACTCAACGATCCTTCTCCTATCACACTTGGGGCTATGTACCCAATCTCGGGTGGGGGTGATGATATCTCCCCCCTGACCTGGCGTCCTGACTCCTCCTTGCCATAGCATTTGTGTTGTACCTCGTCAATCTCTAGCTGTGAGAGCAGTCCCTTCTGTTGTAACCAGGGGCGGATATAGAAGGGTGGCATGGGGTGGTAAGTGCCACCCTAAAATGATCCCTTGCCACCCCAAGTGCCACCCCAGTCTTGCATATGACAGTGTTGTTTATTAAAATAAGATAGCATTAACAGTTTGAGCGTAGTTACAGTCAACAGTGAATATAAATGCTAAAACTGAATATATTGCATAGTGTTCCCCCCCTGCACCATTAACAAATGGTTCAGCCCATAGGTGGACCGGCTTTTTTCTTGTTTTCAGTAGCAAGCGATGCTTATGATTGTGCCAGAGCACATTTTGAACAACACCATGGGAATTTCAGATTTCACACAGGCAGGTGGATGTTACACTGTGGAAATGGAAGGAAGGTGAGTGTTATTAACCCTCTGTGGTCCACGGACACGCTGCACCTCCAAATCACATGACTGATGTAAGCTGACACAGCAACAAGCCACGCTGAGTCTCTGTTTCAGCCAACATTGAAAGTTCGGACTTCAAAGTTTTTAAATTTTAATTACAGGCCAGTAAATCCAGAGTTAGGATAATATATATCAGCCACGCTTTTTTCTAAATACTGTCGTCACGTTTGTGTGTGTGTGTGTTTTAAGCGTTTTCTAAGGACAGCGTGAAAACAGTAAAGAAAGGAAAAAAGCCACCTCTTTCCTATCAGTGGAAAAATGCACCATGTCGACCAATTTTAAAAAAAACAGTCCACATGTGGGATTTGGTTGTTTAGGAAGAGGGGAAAGTTTTGGGAGTGACGGTAACGACAGCGAGAGAGAGAGAGAGAGAGAGAGAGAGTTTAGATGTGGGAGATTTGTGACGTTTAGCGTGGCGTGTTTACTTAGTGTGTTGTTGAACACGTCATAGACACCTCAGCTTCACTACTGGAACTTTAACATTATGCACTCCATACTGTACAGTAATGCCACTGTTTTGCACATGTCTCACTCTGTATATTTTTATATATTTTATTTATTGTTTACTCTATTTAATTTGTAAAATATGTGTACACACACACACACGTAGAAAAATATTTAGTATACACATCCAGAAATGCATATACTATTATATATTGTACATATATTTATTAGTTTCAGATGTAGCCATTCTTGTATTTTGCTTGTTTACATTATTGTATTTTGCACAACTCTGTTGCTTGTGAAGCTCGCACACAAGAATTTCACTCACATATGCTGTACCAATGTTCCTGCACATGTGATGTGACAATAAAAGTGATTTGATTTGATTTGATTTGACCCCACCAGTAAGGAATATACTTTTTTCTCACATGTCCATCACTCCTACTCTCGTCTGGATTATTTTTTGGTCAGCAGCTCACTGCTGAGTGACATCTCACACACTGAGATTCACCCTATAGCTGTCAGCAATCATGCTCCTGTAGCTTTAACACTAATGCACAAGAATAATACTACACCATGTAACAACTGGAGATTTAATACATCACTGCTTAAAGATGAAGACTTTATTAAATATTTTAAAAAAGAGTGGACTTCATATTTAGACTATAATGACACTCCCGGAACATCAGCTTCTGTTCTATGGGAAGCAGGGAAAACTGTGATGAGAGGTAAAATAATTTCTTTCTCATCACATAAAAAGAAAAAAGAAAACAAAAATATTCAGGAATTAGAAAAAACCATCAAATCACTAGAAGAAGCCTACGCATCCCACCAAGATCAGGAAACATTGAACAAAATACGCAAAACAAAACTAGAATTAAATGAGATAATTGATAAAAAAACAAAATTCTTAGTACAGAGACTACACTTACAAAATTATGAACATGGTAATAAATCCGGTCAATTGCTAGCAAACCAGCTAAAAATAAATAAAGAAAAAACAACTATATGTGCTGTTCAAGATTCATCTGGGAACACATTATATGATCCGATACAAATAAACAACATTTTCAGGGATTTCTATAAAACGTTGTATTCACCACAAATAAACCCATCTAAAAAAGAAATTGATCAGTTTTGTTTTTGGACAACATAACTCTTCCAAAATTATTAGACACTCAAGCAATGGCACTGGATTCACCACTGACACCAGGCGAACTCCAGGAAGCCCTGATAAGTATGCCCAATAATAAGGCTCCAGGTCCAGACGGCTTTCCTGCAGAATTCTACAAAGAATTCTGGTCGATTCTAGCACCAGTTTTCTACAGAACGTTGTTGGAAATCAAAGAAAAGGGCAGACTTCCATCAAATATGAATTCTGCAAACATTAATCTCCTGCTAAAACCAGCCAAAGACCCTGTATATGCCTCAAGCTATCGTCCAATATCCCTTATAAATGTAGACCTTAAAATAATCTGCAAAGCTCTCTCAAAGAGACTGGAGAAAATAACCCCCCTCTTAATTCATCCTGACCAAACTGGTTTCATAAAAGGTAGGCACTCATCAACAAATACACGCAGATTACTTAATTTGATAGACTACTCATACAGTAAAAACCTAGAAACTACAATATTCTCTTTAGACGCAGAAAAAGCATTTGACAGAGTTAACTGGAAATTTCTATTTGCAACTTTACACAAATTTGTTTTGGATCCTCTTTCATAAACTGGTTAAAAATATTATATAATTCCCCAACAGCTTGTGTTAGAACAAATGACCAGACATCCTCCAGCTTCTGTCTCTTGAGGGGCACCAGGCAGGGATGCCCACTCTCCCCTTCACTATTTGCAATTTTTATTGAACCACTAGCAGCAGCAATTAGACAGAATTCAGTAATTAAGGGCATAAAATGCAAGAACGTGGAACATAAAATCAGCCTTTATGCGGATGATGTGTTACTCTTTCTCCAAAATTCACAAACCAATGTCTCTGGGGTGATTGAATTGATAAACTCTTTTGCAAGAATATCAGATTACTCAATTAACTGGTCAAAATCTACAGTCCTACCGATTAATTGCTCCTTCCATAATTCCTCTTCTACACCACTGCAATCGGGAAATATAAAATATTTAGGTATTAATGTTTCTCCCAAGCTTGCAGATCTAACTAAATTAAACCATATCCCACTTTTAAAGAAGGTAGAAGATGATCTGGCTAGATGGAAATGTCTACCCATATCACTCATGGGAAGGATTGCCGCTATAAAAATGATGGTCTTACCAAAAATAAATTATTTATTCTCAATGATCCCAACTAAACCGCCACAAGATTGGTTCAGATCTCTAGATTCATGTATGTCCAAATTCCTTTGGAAAAATAAACCCCCACGTATAAGCTTAAAAACACTACAAAAGACCAAGGATAAAGGAGGACTAGAACTGCCTAACTTTCAGCACTACTTCTTAGCCAACAGGCTTCAGTTTATCTCAGGATGGCTAAAACACACCCTCTTAGATGAACCTTGGCTAGATGTAGAACAAGCACTCTGCAATAATCTAGAGATCTCAGACCTACCATTTATCAGCTCAAACATCCAACGACATGAATGCTTTAAAAGCATCAACATCAGCTCTTCTCTGACAGCATGGTGGGAGTTTCTAACATTGACGGCGTCTTCATTAATCCCATGCAAACGTACACCTGTCTGGAACAACCCTGACATATTACAAAACAATAATATGATAAACTTTCCAGATTGGAGTGGTAAAGGAATCAAATATTTAGAACATATACTAGAAGGAACAGAATTTATTTCATTTGACGGACTAGTTACACAATATGGGATCAACAAGAAAAGATTTTTAGAATATCAACAAATTAAATCCATAGTAAAAAAGAAATTCAAACCGGGTCAAGTTGAACTACAAACACCACAAAGTGTGGAACAATTTCTTACTCTTAAACCCCCCAAATTACTATCCAAAATATACAGAATGCTTTCTAAAACAGATGAATCAATATCACTTCCTATTGCAAAATGGGAAGCGGATTTATCAGTTAACTTAGACCTAAACTTCTGGTCTCAGATTTGCTTAAAAACCTTTCATCTAATTAGAAATCCCAGTCTTCAATTAATTCAATACAAAATATTACATAGAGTGCACTATACAGGTCATCGGATGTTCAAGATGGGCTTTACGTCTACCAACAACTGCTCACACTGCCAAACCAATTCACCGGACAATTATATCCACGCTCTTTGGTTCTGTCCACCAGTTCAGAAGTTCTGGCGCGAGATATGTGAAGACTTATCAAAGTGTCTGAAATGTAACATTCCAACATCCCCCTTAGTGTGTTTGTTGGGCAGCTTAGATAATGTCACTTCAGAAAAGAATATCGCCCATATGGTTTTCACTGCCCTATGCATAGCCAAGAAAACAGTCCTCATGAACTGGAAAAATAAATATAATCTTAATTCTAACCAATACAGAAATTATCTATTAGATTACATTAGTCTTGATACAGCCTCTGCCACCACATCAGATCAATTGCTCTGGGCTCCTTTGATCAGCTCCATCACCTAGCGGGGGTGGAGGGTCATAGTTTGGTCCCACCTTTGCTGTTGTGATTGGTGTGGGGGTAGGGACAGGCTTAGGGCGTCGGGGAGTTCCCTAGGAGCATCTTCCTTGGAGGGCTCAACCTGGGGTAGCGGTCATGGCCTATTAAGGGCTCTGTTGGCTCTTAGGTGACAGTTTCCTCGTGGCTGCGTACAGCGGGGCTAGGGGAGGGTCTGTGCTGACAGATGTGGGTTACTGACCTAGTAGCCTGGCTGCCCCGGGGTGGGTCCGGGACGGGCCGGACTCTGGGCTGGGGCCCTGGCTGGGTCTCGGGGGCTTGGATCCTGGTTTGTGTGTTGCCGGGGTTGTGGGCAGGTGGGTGTATGGGGGCCCAGCCCTGGCGCAGGGTGCCGCCAGTGCATCGAGCCACCTAGGGGGCTCTTCAACTGGTGGGGGAGGTTGTTACATCTTGCAGGAGCTCTCCTCTCTTCAGGAACTCTCTGCAGCAGGGGGAGATACAGGAGAGATGGAGGAAGATCTCAGCCTGGGCGTCTATTGTCTCGTGTAGTCTGGAAGATGAGTGGATGACAGGGTGGGTGCAGTTTTCTCTGTGGTGGGGTCAGGTGGGCTGTCCCGGGCTCTGTGGGCCAGGCGGCGCTGCTGTACTGGGCCCCGGTCCGGATGGGTCTGGGCCCCCTTTCCCTGGTGGGTTGCGGAGTATGGGGGTGCCTACTTGGGTCAGCGGGGGAGCTGGCCCCAGGGAGGGGTCACTGTGGAGCTGTCAAACATTTTCTTTGCTTATTTGGGACAAATAAAGACTCGATAAAGAAACCACATTTAATGACTTTTCACTTATTTGTAACTAAAAAGCTAAAGCTGCAGTTCTGATTCGTACCACTGACTCCACATTCACATAAACATGTTCACAGCCTGATGATGCCACTTCATTACACATGTAGGCTTAACGTTTGCATTATTAGGGGCGTGGCCTCTTTGACAGGTGGATGGTGACAGCTTTCGGCTAGCTTCACCTGAGCTGGAGCTTTGGTGTGTTGTTGGAGCCTTTTAATGATATCATGTGACCAATAATATGGCTGCTGTGAGGTCACTGTAGTAACAGAGCGTCCAAGAAGGCGGAGCTCCATGTGAATGACATCAGCAGGTATCTGAGTGTGTGTTTGGATGTTTCACACACAAAAAGCTTTGTGGCCACATGCCACTCTGTAGCTTCCCCATCTTTCAGAGCATTTTCCTGGGAAAGTTGATCAACCTTCAAACGATGATTTCCTCACAGAGACTATTTTAACCTGAGCGTAGACTCGTGTTTGATTTCATTTCCTGGTTACCAGAGCGTTTTAATGTGTGTGCATGTGTCAGTGGATCAATGGACCTTGAGGAGAATCGATTAGAAAAACATGAGGTTTAATCACGGAAGGAAGAGGAGGACGAAGAGGAGAAGGAGAAGGAGGAGGAAGGAGCAAGAACAATCCAGACTGATGAAGAGCAAGTGAGAACAAAAGCTGTGATGAGTTTATTCTCAAATCAGCCATTTGTGCGTCTGCGGCTGATTAGTGTTTGTCTCACAGCTCGCGCCTCACTCCATGTTTAACACGGCCCAACAGCTGACTGAACCTTCATCTACAGCCAATTAGAAGACCCCATTTGTCTTCCTGACAAACATCAGAGCTGTTTTCAGGATGAGGTTTTCAGTTTCCTGGTGTTAAAAGACTCACTTTGTTTTTCTGATTTCATTTCAGATATAATCATAAAATACTGACATAATACATTCAAACCATCAGTCACACATGAACACAATCCACCACCATCACCACCATCACCATCATCACCATTATCACCTTCATCTTCACCATCATCATCTTCACCATCATCATCATCATCTTCACCACCATCATCATCATCATCATCATCACCACCATCACCATCATCACCATTATCACCTTCATCTTCACCATCATCATCATCATCATCTTCACCATCATCTTCACCATCTTCATCATCATCTTCACCATCATCATCACCATCATCATCACCATTATCACCATCATCTTCGCCATCATCATCATCATCATCATCATCTTCACCATCATCTTCACCATCTTCATCATCATCTTCACCATCATCATCACCATCTTCATCATCACCATCTTCATCACAATCTTCACCATCATCTTCATCATCACCATCTTCATCACCATCACCATCTTCACCATCATCATCATCCTCATCATCACTTTCTGAAGGACATTTTTCAAACATCAAAGAGTCAGTAGAGCAGAGCAGAAATGAGGCAGAATGATTGGATTATGGTCGTTTCCTGTGTGACCTGGACGTCTCTGTGTTACAGTCATGTAATGCCATGTTTCTTTGTTTCTGTAAAATGATGACAGCAGTTTGTTGTGTTTGTTTTTTGCCACTCTGCAGAATTAACTGTGTCACAGTTCCCAGCACGTCATAGCCTGAAAAACCCAGAGTCAGAGCTCGGACTGTGAAATGGTCACATGTGTCAGCGTGCTGTCAGCTGATACATGTGAGCACTGAAACACCTTCATTCAAAGGTGAATGACGTCGCTGATGTGTGGACGTGTCTGTGGAGCTCCTAGGGATTATTCTGACTTCTTTGGTCACACATCTGTGTGTGTGTAGTTGTAGGTGTGTCAGGGTAAACACACGCATGTGCTGTGTGTGTCTGCTGTTTCTGTAGTAACTGAGGCATGCTGCAGGGCAAACAGCAGTGTGTGATTCAGCAGAGAAAGATTTCAGGTATGAGGTGTGAGTGGGCCCAAGGGGCCCGGCTCAGGGTCTGATCCTGTGAGCAAGGCTGGGGTCTGCTCTGTTTGTCTGCGTTTAGGTGCAGGTTATGGGTGGAGAAAGACACGGGTGGGTGTGGCTCAGGAGGTACATCGTCTACCAGTCGGCGGTTCAAACCCTGGCTGCTCCAGGCCAAAGAGTCCTCAAGCAAGACACTGAACCCTGAGTTACTGCTGATGCATTCATGGGAGTGTGAATGTTAGTATTTGTATGAAAGTGTGAATGAGGCATGTTGTGGTGGTGCTAGAAAACGCTGCTGCTAATCAGTGAGTGAACACCAAACCGACCAATCAGAGCTGCAGGAGGTGGAGGCGCTCGGATCGAACACTCGGCCAAACTTGATCTTCATCACGTTCTCAAAGGCCCGAGCGAGCGCTTCAAACTCTCTGCACCTGAGACACAGCTCCGCCTCCTCTTTCTCGCTATCGTCCAATCAGACCATAGGCAGAAAGAGAAACAAACACACACAGCCCCCGTTCGTGTCCTGGCGTTTCTTCTGCTCGTTAACCTCCCGTCCCCTCTCACCTGTGGGCCAATAATATACGACCCCTACCATCTGTAAACCAATCACCTCACACCCAGCTCACACACGCGCGCAGATGGAGGCAGTAATTCTATTACCCGAGCTGTACCGAGACGTGAGGAGAGGCAGCTGCACCGTATTTACTCTCTCTCTCACACACACACACACAGCAGGAAGTGTGTGTGTGTTTCCTGCTCTCAGAGGTTTATTTCAGGCGGCGAATGTGTGTTAAACTTTCTGAAAGCATCCACACAAACGTCGGGCAGAATCCCCGGCCAACAGGTTTGAAGGAGCAGTCCCACATTTACTTAAATCGGCCAATGGGGAGCTGGTGTGTCAGTGTGACCTCTCCTCTGATTGGTCGGATTTCAGCTGCAGTCACTCCATGTGTTTAAACTCCCTGAATGAGGCTTTAATTGCTTTTGGCAGGATGCTGATAGTGGCTTTATACACTACACACACACACACATACGCACACACACACACACACACACACAGAGTCATGTTCAAAGAGTGAATCTACTGCATGCCGACACGCTGATAAACCCTTTAACACACTAATTAACCCAAAACACACACACACACACACGCACGCACGCACACACACGCACACACACGCACACATACGCACACACACACACTGAGTTTTCTTTTCTCTCATTTATTTGTGAAACAGTCCAAACTTTAACCTCTCTTCTCTCTCACCCACCTTTAAACAGTGTTTACCTGCAGCTGTGTGTGTGTGTGTGTGTCTAATCTCTTTTCAAATTCACTTTAAAGCCACAAACTGTGTGTCTGCACACTCGTGTGTGTGTGTGTGTGTGTCTGTGTGTGTTGTTTACAACAGCTTGTATTTTTTTAACACACACGCACAGAGAGAAAAAAGTGGTTTTGACCTCCAGGTCTCTTTGACACAGAAAGGCATTGTGGGAGTTATCACACAACAGACAGACCGAGTGTGTGTGTGTGTAGTGTATATATTTGCCTTGGAGCCTCCCTGCGTGTGTGTGTGTTTGCTGTGTACAGCTGGCAGTGAGCTGATAACAGCCCTATTAGAAATATTAATATACCCTGAACCCCACAGAGACACACACACTCACCAAAAGGCATGTGTGTGTGACTGCATGTGTGTGTGTATCCCCACCCTTATTGGAGCAAAAAACAGAAATAAACAACGACCGGAGAACCTCATAGAACCAGCAAACAGCACCACCACAGCACCTGTGAAGAACCAGTGGGCCACATCTGAAGGTTCTGACTCGGGTCAAAGTCCTCCTGCAAATGAATCAATTAAAAACTGTCCAGAGACAGCAGAATGAACCTGTAGAGCAAAATGTGGATCACTTACAGTTAATCTTTATGTTGACCTCATTATGAACCTTAAACGAGAAGCCACGTCCTTAATAAAGTTTAAGCCTTAATGAAATGTGAACAGGTGTTATAATGGGGAAAATTAACTCTAAAGACCCAAACAGTGCTTATTTCTGCTGTAGGGGTGTCCTCCCTGAGGTATAATATCATAGGTGCAAATAAACAGTTCACCTGGATGGTTCTCCTGTTCTTACTCACAGAATCCTTTAGTCAGGTTAGACCGTGTGGCGATCAGGACTGGACATTGCTGGGTTGTATTTATTATCCTTTATTTATACGGGTAAAAAGTCTCATTGAAATGTGCACCTCATTTCCAAGAGAAAGCTGGTTAAAGCCCAGACTCTGTTGGGTTCATATCTGGACCCCGTTGGGTTCAGTCCCAGACTCTGTTGGGTTCATATCTGGACCCCGTTGGGTTCAGGTCCAGACTCTGTTGGGTTCATATCTGGACCCCGTTGGGTTCAGTCCCAGACTCTGTTGGGTTCATATCTGGACCCCGTTGGGTTCAGGTCCAGACTCTGTTGGGTTCAGGTCCAGACTCTGTTGGGTTCAGGTCCAGACTCTGTTGAGTTCATATCTGGACCCCGTTGGGTTCAGTCCCAGACTCTGTTGGGTTCATATCTGGACCCCGTTGGGTTCAGGTCCAGACTCTGTTGGGTTCAGGTCCAGACTCTGTTGGGTTCAGGTCCAGACTCTGTTGAGTTCATATCTGGACCCCGTTGGGTTCAGTCCCAGACTCTGTTGGGTTCATATCTGGACCCCGTTGGGTTCAGGTCCAGACTCTGTTGGGTTCAAGCCTGTTTTCTCACAGCTCTGGAAACGCGCCCTGATATTCCTGTTGTCACTGTTGGCTGCAGGTCTGACTGACCCAGCTATTAATAAACTGAGTAAACAGGTTGTAGAAATGGACCAGACTAACTGAACTGGGAACACTGAAAGGCTCTGAAGACTGTTATTTATGAACATCTGGTTTTCAACTTGACAAACTAGAAACAAACCTCAGGAACATCTTCCACTGCCTCAACTGCTTTCCCTGCAAAACTAATAATTACTGTACTGTTGGCTCACTGCACTCAGCTGCTTCAGCTGGTCTGTAAGGAAGCTAAATATACCCGTGATGTCATGGCGTTACCAGCATCTGATCTGGTCTGGACTCGTTTATTTTTAGCTGACCAGACGTGCTAGTCACCAAAGAGAAAGATTAGCAAAGTTGCTTTCCAGGATCAGGTTAAATGATCTAAAAATCTCAGCTGGAACAGGCTGACGATGAGGAGGGGATGAAGTTTATCAGCTCGTCGTGAGCAGTAACAAACAGCTAACGACAGAAAGAAATCAGAGCAAGAAACATAGTCAGTCCAGAGGCTGAGACGGTGTGTGTGTGTGTGTGTGTGTGTGTGTGTGTGTGTGTGTGTGTGTGCAGCAGGAAAGAGTATTAGGGAAGATTACTGTTGTTCACACTGACAGCAGAGAGCAAGCCGGCGCTACATGGCTCAGATTAGATTGAACCTGTACCATTTATAAGAACATTAAATGGAGCCTGCAATCACTGGTCAATCGATTCTTCGCTGCAGCTCTGTGTGTGTGTGTGTGTCTGCAGTATTAAACCACCACTTTCACTGGAGAATGCTGTCTGTGTGGATGTTTTCCTCCCACCGATATCACATGCAGAAGTCCCATTGATAAAGTGTCTGTTTTTAGAGTAAAGGCGGTGGAGCGACGCTGGTCCTCGGCAGCCTCGGACACAGACAGAAGAGAGGCATGCGCCCAAAGGCACCAGAACAAATATCAAATAAATATTAAGCACCGCCTGCCGTTGGCCTGAAACATTATATTTGATTTAAAGAATCAGATGTGAGCTGCTGAAATTGACAAACGAGCTGAGATCACTCCTGCATGTTACTGCTTTGTGTCTGTGCTTCCACGAAGCTCCACATGTTCCAGATGTTTTAACACTGACTGTCTCCAGATCAGTGAGGTTTATTAACAGCTTTAACAAACTGCGGCTCTGAACTCTGACCCGATAACAGCTATCTCTGGTTGAACCCATCACCTCCAAACAGAACCTCAGCTTCAGATTCGGGTGAAGCTGAGGCTCACCCCAACCAGTCGCAGCAGATGGCCCCGCCCCTCCCCGAGCCTGGCTCTGCCAGAGGTTTCTTCCTGTTAAAAGGGAGTTTTTCCTTCCCACTGTTGCCAAAGTGCTGCTCATCAGGGGTCATATGATTGTTGGGTTTTTCTCTCTAGTATTATTGTAGGGTCTACTGTACAATATAAAGCGCCGTTGAGGAGACTGTAGTTGTGATTTGGCGCTGTATAAATAAAACTGAATTGAATAGATTGGTCAGTTTTTCCTCCGAAGCGAGCTCAGCTGGGAGAAGGCTGAGTTTGGCCTCTGCTGTGGAGGGTGTGTTAGATTTAATGCCCTGTCTTGTCCTGCTCACTGCTCCACACATCAGCCAGGAGGAGATCGAAGCGAGGAGGAGTGTGTGTGTGTGTGTCCACTGGGAGAGAAGCTGTTTGCTCTCTGATTGCTTGGATAGGCTGCAATTAGTCACACACACAGTGAAACACACAAAAACCCTCTTTTATTGGAAAAGAGTAAAGGTGACAAACTCTCCTCTCGCCTCCTCCTCCTCCACCTCCTCTATAACTCACATTAAACAGGACAGTAACCACCTCCTTTCTGTGTGTCCTCGGTCAGCCTGTCTCTCACGTGATTGGCTCTGTGATTTAAGAGTGCTGCATTCTCATTCGTCAGCAGGGTAACCTCTGTGAGCATGTGACAAATGGCGGCTCGCTCACACACACACACACACACACACACACACACACAGTGGCAGGTCAATAGCAGACAAAAGGAAGGCTGCAGCAGCTTTTCCCTCAGTGCTGCCTTCAGGTGCAAAGCGCTGCAGTGCTGTGTTTAAGGACCTGTACAATAGTTGATTATAGGGAGAACACTCCCTCTCTGTCTGGTTACGACCGCCGTCCTCGGCTGCTCGGGACGAATTACGGTCACGACCGAGGTTAGCCTAACTGACCGTGTTACAGGTGTGTGGCACGCAGTGACAGGTAACGCCATTAGGCATGCAGAGCATAAACATGCCATTTATAGGGGCGTTGGTGTGAAGCCCGTGTGTCTGACAAAGGGTTGGGGGCTTGGTTGTAGACTGATGCGTACACAGCTCGGTCTGGCGCTCTGTGATTGGATCAGGCTTGCACCTGGTTGATGCAGCCATTTCCCATTTAGAGCGGCGTTCCTGCTTTCAGTAGTCCAGAGTTTGTTTTCAGACTCAAGCATCTCTTCGAGCTGTTTAACGACATACCCAGAGGATTGCACCTTGTTGTAAACAGTAAGTACTTATAAGCCTCGGCTCATCGAGCACAGGATTGATTAAATGAGCAACAGCAGAACCGGAGAGGCAAAGATATGCTGATGACCAATGTATGTGTGTCACAACACAAACGTACTTCAGGGTTTTTAAGAGTCAGAGGAAGACATGCATGCACCACCAAGACCCAGCTTCAGGAGACCCAGAAAGGTTCCCTGAGGAGCAATGTTCCCTCTAAGCTGAGCGCATGAGCAATCGCACACTGCTGACATGGTGTTCCCACACAGAAAATCTGCGCTGCGCACAAAAAAAAAATACAGCCTGAATTGGAATTAAAGTAAATACATGTATTTATTTTATTTCGCTGATTTTCTGCATGTGGAGACGCTGTCAGCAGTCATGCGCTCAGCTTAGAGGGAATCGTGCTGAGGAGCACCCGGGGAACCTTTGAGCTGCAGGAGGACTGCAGGAGGACTGCAGGAGGACTGCGGGGCCCTGACGGTGCTTTCAGAAAGACAAACAGTACCTGCAGGGATCCAGGGGGTGGCCAATCGGTCTCGGGTGTCTCCCTGCTCCCAGTCAAAGTCATCTTCTTTGGACTGGACCAGCGTGCAGTCAGGAGACCGACCAGATAGACAAGCTGAAAAAGAGACAGACAGATGCTCAGTTACCTTAGGTGAAACTAGGGCTGCTCGATTATGGCAAAAATGATAATCACGATTATTTTCACTGAAATTGAGATCTCGATTATTTGATATTTATTTAACCCTTTAAGACCTACTATAGAACCAAGTCCGCCAGAGCTTATAATATTTTTTTACATGTTGTAGTGCCATTTGTGGGAGCATTTCAAGTTGCTATGCATCAATACAACTGTTATAGCCCATAGTAACTACATTCATTGCAAAAAAGTGCAATAAACTACAAAAAAATTGAAAATCGTTTTTGTTTGTTTTTACATATATTTCTACTTGGAGAAATTTAAGAGGTTTATCCCTCAAAACTTTAAATACAATAAAGTTGCAAAAAATAGTTTACAACAACAGGAAATTTATTTTGAGTGTCTTCATAGTTTTATTTTGGAGATACAGCAATTTTTATATACTGCAGGAAAAACGAAAAAACAATCCTGTGATGCAAATTTGCAAAGAAAACAGCAGGTGCATCAAAATAAACTATTTCCAGCAGTGCAATTCGAGTTCTAAGCATCCCAGAAACTATTCAGAAAAGCATAAAGTCAAACATGACTTATAAAAACACCAGTATAGGCTTTTGAAGCCTACAAGTAAAAAACTACATTTTCCACGAAAATGACATCACTTCCTGTTTCGGGCAGGAAATGGCGGACATGCGATAGTTCGCGCTGACGTCTGTTTCAATGTGGGAAGTGTTACGAACAGCTGATCAGATCGGCAAAGCGTGTTTCTGGAATATTATGTTTTTGTTCCTGCAAGCGCTTTTTATGCAATTTCTGCAAAGCTTTATGTGGAAGGAAACCGTGACCGAGGACAAGCTGATGGCATAAGATGTAAGTACAATTCCTCTGGTTTCATATGCAAAAAAAATTATTGTGCTAGCTTACATGGTTCCGGTTCTACAGGGATTCAAAAATAGTTACACAAAACGGAGCGTGCCGCTCTGACCTGCTTTAAAGGGTTAACAATAACAATGTATTGAATAATGACTTTAAAAAATAATATAAAATAGTGTGCAAATACTGAACAGTGCAAATGTTTGCAATATAAAATATAAATGAAAAATGTAAACATCTATGTTTAGTGAACTTTGCAGTGTTGCTCTGTGGTGCAGCTACACTGTAGCAAAGTTTACACACTATGTCTACTTGATCCACGTCTGACTCCGCGAACCCATAATGTTTCCACACCACTGAAGTTTTTTTTTTACCTCTCTTTTCAACCAACGGCAGTCACTCTCCTCTCCAAATAACTTCTGCTTAGCTTTCCGAGCTTCCCTCGGGTCCTCTTAAATGCACAGAGGTGCGCTCGATTTGCCACACGGAGCAGCGCGAGAGTAAAGTATGAGGGAGGTGCTAATAATTTTTAATGATCGTTGAAAGCCCAGATCGTAATCGTGATTAAAATTAGATTAATTGAGCAGCCCTAGGTGAAACCACAGATAGGATTAAGGAAAAACTGTTCCTGAAGGCCCCGGCTTTAAGGCTGCGGACGGGGTTCGCTTTGAGTGATTTCTTGGAACCATTTCCAAAGATTGTACAGCAGACAAAAAACAAATTTGGATTTTCTCGGATCCACAGAGGCTCAAATATCTACGGACAGCCCCACTGACGATGAGACAAACATTGGTCGGCGGCAGAAACCTGGCTGGATCTCACTCATATGAGCAGAGTTAGTGGGTTCATCACCTCCATCACAGCAAGTCCCACCTAAAGACTGAGACACGGAGATGCTGCATACTAATGGCACATTAATGCGATCACAGGATCGACTACACTGTGCTTACAGAACCTCATCAATATGATCATTTCTTCTTCAGTGGTTTAGAAGTGAGGCTGTTATTTCCCCCTCTCTCTATTTGGATGATATAAAATGAATCTTATGATTATTGTTATGAACTGTGGAAAATGAGAAGTAAAGAGTAAAACCTGCGATATGAACCCCACTCCATGCTTTAAATTAACTAGGTGAGCAGTCTCCAGTCTGTGTTCTGTCTTCCAGCCGATGAAGAAACAGAAATTAGAGCTGGTGTAGAAACACTTCTGGATGCTTGGACACTGGAACTGATTTAAGGCTCGTGCAGTTCCTTCTTTCTCCTCATACATCAGCTGGAACGTTAACCACATATTTATTTCTTCAAGTCTCTTCCTCCCACAGCCCCCCACAGCCCCCAACAGCCCCCCACGGGACCCCCACAGGACTCTGTGTGTAGCATGCTGTTGAAATAATTACACAGAAAGTTTAATCAGCTCTGAAGACTCTGCTACTCACTGCTGCATCACTTTCATCTGGACATTTTTATTTATAGACTTTATTAGTATTTTTCTCCCATTATTTATTCCAGGTGTGGGTTTTTATACTTATTTATTGAAATCACATTATCAGCTCGTATACTTTGCACCTACATGTGATGATGTATTCAGAGTAACTGGGTCACGCGTGTTTGTACTGTGTTTAGTTCCATTACAGAAAGACTGCGGCCCGTTTGCCATTCATTTACTGATGTACAAGACGCACCAACATCCTCAGAACGAAGCAGGAAACCCGAACGCTCGACCAGTAATCAGCGAATCAATCACCTCATTGATTAATCGCTTCATTGATACAGACGTTCAAGTCGCACTTCCACCTTGTTTCTCGCTCGTCAGCAGAGAGCAGCTTGTAAACATATAATGTTCTTCAGAGTGAGACAGTTCCAGTTCATTACCATTTCCCAGCATGCTCTCTCTCTCTCTCACACACACACACACACACACACACACACACACACACACACACACACACACACACACACACACACACACGCACACGCACACACAGGAGAATAATAGATGTAAACCTCCTTCCTCTGTGACTCAAAGATGTCTAAATCCTTCCATTCATGCCGACACGCACACGTGCCTGTGTGTGAGGAGCCGTCATCTGAAAGCGTTGACATTAAATAGCGGGAAGGCTCATTTTCTTTCTTTGTAACAGAAGGCACATTAAACACACACACACACACACACACACATTCGTCCCGCTGGGCAGTGTTAGCTCATCAACAGATACCAGACACAATCTGTTTCATTTGCTTCTATCCATGTGCATCTATATAACAAACACACACACACACACACACACACACACAGTAAGCTCTCTCTCTCCAACAGAAAACCAATCTCATCTCATGATCGCCCAACACTGCAGAAAGAGGTGTGTGTTTGTGTGTGTTTGTTTGTGTGTGTGTGTGTGTGTGTGAGTGTGAGAGAGACCGGACTTTGACTCTGACGTGTGGTTTTAATGTTTCATGTCGACATCCTGCGCTTTATTCTACCAGAGCAGCTTTGCATGATTCAGAGTTCAGATTAATCCTTCTTTGTCTGATTGGCTGCCCTTCTCCAGCTGCTGCTGTGTGCGGCATCTGAACACACACTATACACCAGCTGACAAACAACATTTCTGAGTGACATGTTCTGATGCTCAATCATCCAGGTGAGGAAACAGAAAATCCCCCAGAACGTTGGTTCTGTTCACCTGGATGTCTTCAGTGGGAGGAACGTTTCATCATCATCATCATCATCATCATCATCAGGTGACTCCTGATCAGAATCAGAATCAGAAACTTTATTGTCATTGTCACGAGAACAACGAAATGAAGAATGGTCCCCGATCATTGCATCATCCCTAGCAATATCAAAATATAAATAAAACAATAAAATTCAATAAATAATAAAATTCAATAAATAAGAACTCCTGATGACTCCTGAGGAGAGACGGCATCCATCCCACTTTGGATGGAGCAGCTCTCATTTCTAGAGATATGGACAAATTTATTAAACCCCCCAAAATATGACTATCCAGAGTTGGGACCAGGAAGCAGAGTTGCAGTCTTACACGCCTCTCTGCAGCTTCTCTCCTCCTGCTACCCCCCAAAAACCCATCTCCATAGAGACTGTGTCAGCTTCCAAACAGACAAAAAACAAACTAAAAACCAGCAACAAACAACGTAAACATAAACAATTACAAAGAAAGAACAATACAGTATCCACATCTGAACCAAAGAGTAAAACAGTGAAATGTGGATTATTAAATATTAGGTCTCTCTCCTCCAAGTCTCTGTTAGTACATGACTTAATAATTGATCAACAAATTGATTTACTCTGCCTTACAGAAACCTGGTTGCAGCAGGATGATTATGTTAGTGTAAATGAATCAACACCCCCGAGTCATTCTAACTACCAGAAACCTCGAAGCACAGGCCGAGGGGGAGGTGTGGCAGCAATTTTTCACACCAGCCTATTAATCAACCAAAGACCCAGACAGACTTTTAATTCATTTGAAAGCCTGATGCTTAGCCTCGTCCACCCCAGCTGTAAAACTCAGAAACCAGTCTTACTTGTTATCATCTATCGTCCACCTGGGCCTTACACAGAGTTTCTGTCTGATTTCTCAGACTTTTTATCTGATTTAGTTCTGAGCTCAGATAAAATAATTATTGTGGCTGATTTTAACATCCATGTAGATGCTAAAAATGACAGCCTCAACATGGCATTTAATTTGTTATTAGACTCAATTGGCTTCTGTCAAAATGTAAAAGAACCCACCCACCACTTTAATCACACTCTAGATCTTGTTTTAACATATGGCATAGAAACTGAACATTTAACAGTGTTTCCTGAAAACCCTCTCCTGTCTGATCATTTCCTGATAACATTTACATTTACAATAATTGATTACACAGCGGTGGAGAGTAGACTTTATCAAAGTAGATGTCTTTCTGAAAGCGCTGTAACTAAGTTTAAGAATATAATCCACCCACTGTTATCATCTTCAATGCTCATAGAGCAGAGCATGTCACAGCGAGTGAAGTAAGCTGTGTGGAGATAATGAAGAGGGATCCAAACACAGACTGCTTGTAAAGGTGTGAAGGTGGTTTATTGAAAGTAAAGTACAAAATAGAAAAACGGCAAACTGGACTGCAGACTATCTGAACTGGGAACAACTAAATTACAAAACACGAACCAGGACATGAACATGAAGAAGGATGGGCGGAGGTAAGTGATGACGGACAGCAGGGAGAACACATGGATGAAACACGATGGATGCACAGACGGATCAGTGACTACTACAGCAGAAGACACGATTTAAATACACTAAGAGAAACGGGGAGATTACACACAGCTGGGAGTATTTAACGAGACGAGACAAGGGAGGTAAACTGAACACACCCACATGAGACGCAGACCTTCACAATAAAACAGGAACAAGACATCACTACACAAAGACGCAGACCAGACACAGAACTAAACCTACACAAAACATGAGAACACAAACCCTGTGAACAAAACCCTAAACCAGAACCACAGTAATATAATCTATCGTAAATAATCAAAACACCAGAGAACCCCAAAACACTCCATAATGCAAAAATAAACCCAAAACATAATAAACTTAAAATGCTGTGTCGAACCGACCCAGAACCGTGAAAGAGCAGCTATCTGAACGCTACCCCAACAGAGGTCGATCATCTTGTTAATAATTTCACCTCCTCACTACGTACGACTCTGGATACTGTAGCTCCTGTGAAAACTAAGGCCTCAAATCAGAAGTACCTGACTCCGTGGTATAATTCTCAAACACGTAGCCTAACGCAGATGACTCGTAATCTGGAGAGGAAATGGCGTGTCACAAATTTAGAGGATCATCATTTAGCCTGGAGAAATAGTTTGCTGCTTTATAAGAAAGCCCTCCACAAAGCCAGAACATCTTACTATTCGTCACTGATTGAAGAAAATAAGAACAACCCCAGGTTTCTCTTCAGCTCTGTAGCCAGGCTGACAAAAAGTCAGAGCTCTTTTGAGCCAACAATCCCTTTAACGTTAACTAGTAATGACTTCATGAACTTCTTCACAAATAAAATTTTTATCATTAGAGAAAAAATTACCAGTAATCATCCCACACATGTAATATTATCTACAGCTACTCTTAGTACCATTGATGTTAAGTTAGACTCTTTTTCTCCAGTTGATCTTTCTGAGTTAACTTCAATAATTACTTCCTCCAAACCATCAACGTGTCTTTTAGACCCCATTCCTACAAAACTGCTCAAAGAAGTCCTGCCATTAATTAATTCTTCGATCTTAAATATGATCAACCTATCTCTAATAATCAGCTATGTACCACAGGCCTTCAAGCTGGCTGTAGTTAAACCTTTACTCAAAAAGCATCTCTAGACCCAGCAGTTGTAGGTAATTATAGGCCAATCTTCAACCTTCCTTTCATATCAAAAATCCTTGAAAGAGTAGTTGTCAAACAGCTAACAGATCATCTGCTTGTCCTGCTAGACCTCAGTGCAGCGTTCGATACTGTCGACCATAATATCCTATTAGAGCGATTAGAGCATGCTGTAAATGGCCTGTATTTATATAGCGCTTTACTAGTCCCTAAGGACACCAAAGCGCTTTACATATCCAGTCATCCACCCATTTACACACACATTCACACACTGGTGATGGCAAGCTACATTGTAGCCACAGCCACCCTGGGGCGCACTGACAGAGGCGAGGCTGCCGGACACTGGCGCCACCGGGCCCTCTGACCACCACCAGTAGGCAACAGGTGAAGTGTCTTGCCCAAGGATAGAACGATCGAGACTGTCCAAGCCGGGTCTCAAACCGGCAACCTTCCGATTACAAGGCGAACTCCCAACTCTTGAGCCACGATCGCCCTGTAGGTATTACAGGTACTGTGCTGCAGTGGTTTGTATCATATCTATCTAATAGACTCCAGTTTGTGCATGTAAATGGAGAGTCCTCTTCACACACTGAGGTTAATTATGGAGTTCCACAGGGTTCAGTGCTAGGACCAATTCTGTTTACATTATACATGCTTACCTTAGGCAGCATCATTAGAAGACATAGCATACATTTACACTGCTATGCAGATTACACCCAGCTCTATCTGTCCATGAAGCCAGATAACACACACCAATGAGTTAAACTGCAGGAATGTCTTAAAGACATAAAGACCTGGATGGCCGCTAACTTTCTGCTTCTTAATTCAGATCAAACTGAGGTTATTGTACTCGGCCCTGAAAATCTTACAAATATGGTATCTAAGCAGATTCTTACTCTGGGTGGCATTACCTTGGCCTCCAGTAACACTGTGAGGAACCTTGGAGTCATTTTTGACCAGGACATGTCCTTCAACGCACATATTAAACAAATATGTAAGACTGCTTTCTTCCATTTGTGCAACATCTCTAAAGTTAGAAATATCCTGTCTCAGAGTGATGCTGAAAAACTAGTTCATGCATTTATTACTTCCAGGCTGGACTACTGTAATTCATTATTATCAGGAAGTCCAAAAAACTCCCTGAAAAGCCTTCAGTTAATCCAAAATGCTGCAGCAAGAGTCCTGACAGGGACTAGAAAGAGAGAGCAGATTTCTCCTGTTTTGGCTTCCCTTCATTAGCTTCCTGTTAAATCCAGAATTCAAAATCCTGCTCCTCACATACAAGGCCTTAAATAATCAGGCCCCATCTTATCTTAATGACCTTGTAGTACCATATCACCCTATTAGAGCACTTCACTCTCACACTGCAGGCCTACTTGTTGTTCCTGGAGTATTTAAAGCCGCCTGAGCCATGGTTGCCATGGCTCAGGGGGTTGGGAAGCGTATCTGTAACCGGAAGGTCGCCGGTTCGATCCCCGGGCTCTCTGTCCTGGTCGTTGTGTCCTTGGGCAAGACACTTCACCTAACGCCTACTGGTGTTGGCCAAAGGGGCCGATGGCGCGATATGGCAGCCTCGCTTCTGTCAGTCCCAGGGCAGCTGTGGCTACAACTGTAGCTTGCCTCCACCAGTGTGTGAATGAATAGTGGCATTGTAAAGCGCTTTGGGTGCCTTGAAAAGCGCTATATAAATCCAATCCATTATTATTATTATTAAAAGTAGAATGGGAGGCAGAGCCTTCAGTTTTCAGGCCCCTCTTCTGTGGAACCAGCTTCCAGTTTGGATTCGGGAGACAGACACTATCTCTAGTTTTAAGATTAGGCTTAAAACTTTCCTTTTTGCTAAAGCATATAGTTAGGGCTGGACCAGGTGACCCTGAATCCTCCTTTAGTTATGCTGCAATAGACTGCTGGGGGATACCCATGATGCATTGAGTTTTTCCTTTCCAGTCACCTTTCTCACTCACTATGTATTAACAGACCTCTCTGCATTGAATCATACTTGTTATTAACCTCTGTCTCTCTTCCACAGCATGTCTTTTATCCTGTCTTCCTTCTCTCAGCCCAACCGGTCGCAGCAGATAGCCCCTCCCTCCCTGAGCCTGGTTCTGCCGGTGGTTTCTTTCCGTTTGGATCTTTAGCCATCAGAGTTGTTGTCTTAAGGCTAAGAAAGATGCCAAGCGAATTTATTTTACCAAGTGGATCATCATGGCCTTGTCATATTGGTCCATTTGATTGACCTTTATTATAATTATGAATTTATTTTATTTTCGGTTGCTACAAACGGGACAGACACTCGAAGCATTTACTCACAAGAAGGCAGTTTATTGGCGACACTTTTAACTCACAAGTTAGGTTAACTTTAACAATCTGCAGTTAGTTTGTGAGAGGACAGATTCATGACACACTGATTAGATGAGCTTCAGGCAAACAAATTCCCAGCATTACTTCATCTCATTGCTTAAAAATGATCTACGATCAGAAATAGAGGAGTCCCGAGGTTCATGCTGTTGTGGCTTCAATACTTATGGAGAAATCGCCTCGGAGTTGTCATACAGATTACTTTATTCAGTACATAAGGATCAGCGCATCCACGTAACTGTCAACTGCTAAGCTAGCACACGCACATACAGCCGGCGTACCTGTGTACTTCAGGTAATTTCAAAATAAGAGTTTGAACATTACACATGCTAGGTA
The DNA here is from genome assembly GCF_057382275.1 of Copadichromis virginalis. Classification (NCBI taxonomy): domain Eukaryota; kingdom Metazoa; phylum Chordata; class Actinopteri; order Cichliformes; family Cichlidae; genus Copadichromis; species Copadichromis virginalis. The sequence goes on from NC_140626.1 coordinate 35,822,623, forward strand.
AGGATCCAAAAGAAAACTCAGTTCACTCACCTTTTTACAAGACTTTGTTTACACAGACGTGAGAGCTATGGTGTACCACAAGATCCTGTATTGGGACCCAGAGTTTTTGCCACAGTTGCCCCCAGACTCTGGAACTCTCTCCTTCTGAGCTTGACATCTGTGGACTCAGTGGTCTTTGGTTATCAATCAACCAAAGACCCAGACAGACTTTTAATTCTTTGTAAGCCTGATACATAGCCTTGTCGACCCCAGCTGTAAAACTCAGAAACCAGTCTTACTTGTTATCATCTATCGTCCACCTGGGCCTTACACAGAGTTTCTGTCTGATTTCTCAGACTTTATATGTGATTTAGTTCTGAGCTCAGACAAAATCATTATTGTGGGTGATTTTAACATCCATGTAGATGCTAAAGAGGACAGCCACAACTACACCTATTACAGCTAAGGGAGGATTCAGTGTTGGTTGTAGACTGCTGGGGGATTCCCATGGTGCACTGGGTGTTTCTTCTTCACTCACTATGTGTTAATAGATCTCTCTGCACTGAACCATACTTGTTATTAATCTCTGTCTCTCTTACACAGCTTGTCTTTATCCTGTCCTCCTCCTCTCTCCCCAACCAATCACAGCAGATGGCCCCGCCCCTCCCTGAGCCTGGTTCTGTTGGAGGTTTCTTCCTGTTAAAAGGGAGTTTTTCCTTCCCACTGTGGCCAAAGTGCTTGCTCATAGGGGGTCATATGATTGTTGGGTTTTTTCTCTGTACAGTATGTATTATTGTATGATCTACTGTACAATATAAAGCACCTTGAGGCTACCATTGTTGTGATTTGGTGCTATATAATTGAAATTTGAATTGAGTTGAACTCCTTCAGTCTCAGTTGACTGCAGGTTTCCAACCTTATAAACAGTAATGACTGACACCAGCAGCACTGACTAACAACAGGCTGTGAGGTCAGTTTATGATCATTAATATGCAAAAGGACCATTGACCACTGATCAAAGATCATTGATCAAAGACCACTGATCAGTGGCCATGAGTACCATTCACAGAGAGTTGGGGAATGGCTGCAATCACAGCACTCCTCAAACCAGCGTTCCTCCCTATCCAGGATGTGTACATCCTCATCATTGAAACTGTCCACTGGCCTGTAGGTGTAAATAGACTGAAGAGTCCTGGCCTGACGAGGTAGCTCTTCTGTTTTGTGCCTTCCGCACAACACTGTTTGGTTTCCCCAATGTATAAATCATGGCAATCCTCCTGGCACTTTACAGTTTTTCACTGCCAAGCTGGCTCCCAAATGGCAAGGACCGGGTGGTGCAGCAGGTTGGTCCAGTAGTTTTGGAGGATTTGGGGGAGGATATGATAGTCCATGTCTCAAAACTAACACCTTGTTATCCCACAGCCACACAACTGGAGGAGCAACAACAACACCATTTGAAAGAAATATTCGAGGAGGAAACTGTGGATGAGAACTTTTTGGGCTTTCCAGACACCAGCACTAATACTTTGCTAACATCTGGGTATCCCGAGGAACGTAACAGCAAAACAGGCGGGGAGGATCAAAACAAAAACTTGCTGACATTTGTAACCAATGATGAAGAGGAGGACACATCACAGCACGAAGAACTAATATGAAATGATAAAAAATAATAATATTACTCAGGCTAGAAGTCGCTTTTCCTTAGGGGAGGAGTGTGGCAATCACCAGATCCAAGTCCTGTCAGCAGCTGATGTGGTTGATTGTTGGTTTGGTGCTGCATGGTACTTTTAGTTTAATGAGCTAGACTGGCATGAACAGGAGAGGGTTAGGGTTTTTTCCTTTGTTACGAACTTGTATGTCCATGTGTTTGTTTGTGCAGGTGTTGTGTTTTTTCTATGTTAATTTAGCTGTGCCAGGGCCCTGTTCCGATTGGTGCGTGGACATACTGCCCCGGCGTGATTGGATCCAGCTGGAGGACCCGCCCATTAAAAGGAGGCTGGAGTGCTACAGCGGGAGAGGCCCTCGCGTTTCTCCTCATCACCCAGCAGTAGTCCTGTGGTAGCCGCTGGCTGCAGTATACGCTTGAAAGTTGTGGAAGTGGAGTGGGTAGGGGTGAGCTGCCATTTCTTTTGATCACCCGTTTTCTCCTGTTTTGAGTTAGTTAAGGAGGTCAGACTCTGTCTTTATTTTTGACTTTGTTTTGGTAAGGTCAGGGGTGCGGGATTTGTGTAGGTTTGTTTTGTTTATTGTTTTGGCCTTGGCTCACCCTGAAGTGTTGACACTCCCGTTTTGGTTCTGTTTATTCACATTGTAAATAAATCACCTCATATCTAACGGATTGGTTTCGTGTGACTGCTTGGGTCTTGGGGGGGAAGCGAGTGCCTCGCTCATGTTATGGCCTGGCCCTAGACGGGTCGTAACATGAATTGGGGGCTCGTCCTCTGCCTTTTTCTGTGGGTTTTCGCGTGTGTTTGGTCTGTTGGCGGTTTTCTTGGGTGTGGGGGTGGTAGGTGTGTGGAATTATGGAGTTTTCTTTGGATGATTTTGTTACTTCGCCTTCATGGGATAAAATAGTGAAGTGCAGGAAGGCGGATTTGCTTATTATTGCTAGTTGTTATGATATTCAAGTGTCCTATGGTGCCCGCAAAGCGGAGGTTAGGGACGCTTTGTGTGCAGAGCTGGTGGAGCGAGGCATCCTTCCTGCCCCGAAGGCAGCTGTAGAGCAGCCTGATGGCGGGGGTGTGAAGGTGGCTCCGGAGGTTGAGCCGGGGCCGGATGCCAAAGGGCCTGTTAACGTGCTACCAGCCGAGGCGGACTCTGATGCAGCCGAGGCGGACTCTGATGCAGCCGAGGCGGACTCTGATGCAGCCGAGGCGGACTCTGATGCTGCTGGGGCAAAGATTGAAGCAGCTGGGTCTGGTACGGCCGGGGAACCCCTGGCGGGGCGGTCTACGGAAGATCTCCGTTTGACCCTCCGTATAAGGGAGGTGGAAACCCGTGCTAAAGAGCTTGAGGTACAAGCAATGCACCTCCGTGTCAGAGCTTTGGAGCTGGAGCGAAAGCCCTCCACATCTGCCTCTAGTCATCCTAGTACGTCCACCGCTGTCCCAACAAGTTTTGACATCACTAGGCACGTTAAACTGGTTCCCCCGTTTCGTGAGGCCAAAGTGGATTCCTATTTTAACGCTTTTGAGCGTATAGCGGCCGCGTTAAGCTGGCCGAAGGAATTTTGGCCGCTGCTGTTGCAATGCAAACTGGTTGGCAAAGCCCAGGAGGTGTATATCGGATCCAGCTCTATCCCTGTTCAAGTGTTCACTGACCATAACCCATTGGTATTTCTCTCCCAGATGCAAAACTCAAATCAGAGACTTATGCGTTGGTCCCTTCTTTTGCAAGACTTCAACCTGCAGATCAAGCATAAGAAAGGGACGGAAAATGTCATCGCGGACGCCCTGTCGAGAGCGATTTTGTAGTTTAGGAATTAAACAATAGGAAGATTGTTTAAATCTTATGGAAGGGGGTGTTACGAACTTGTATGTCCATGTGTTTGTTTGTGCAGGTGTTGTGTTTTTTCTATGTTAATTTAGCTGTGCCAGGGCCCTGTTCCGATTGGTGCGTGGATATACTGCCCCGGCGTGATTGGATCCAGCTGGAGGACCCGCCCATTAAAAGGAGGCTGGAGTGCTACAGCGGGAGAGGCCCTCGCGTTTCTCCTCATCACCCAGCAGTAGTCCTGTGGTAGCCGCTGGCTGCAGTATACGCTTGAAAGTTGTGGAAGTGGAGTGGGTAGGGGTGAGCTGCCATTTCTTTTGATCACCCGTTTTCTCCTGTTTTGAGTTAGTTAAGGAGGTCAGACTCTGTCTTTATTTTTGACTTTGTTTTGGTAAGGTCAGGGGTGCGGGATTTGTGTAGGTTTGTTTTGTTTATTGTTTTGGCCTTGGCTCACCCTGAAGTGTTGACACTCCCGTTTTGGTTCTGTTTATTCACATTGTAAATAAATCACCTCATATCTAACGGATTGGTTTCGTGTGACTGCTTGGGTCTTGGGGGGGAAGCGAGTGCCTCGCTCATGTTATGGCCTGGCCCTAGACGGGTCGTAACACCTTTATAAATGAATTGTGTTAACTGATCATTCATGAAAGGTCAAACCACAGGTGAAGGTGCAGGTAAGGATCACCTGCAGGACACTGCTGAGCTTCAACACTCATGTTCTCCCCAAAGGAAGTAAACAGCTAGAAGACAGAGGGGTGCGCTTGATTTACAACACTGTTGCTCTGACACCGTCCACCTTTACTCTGACAGCAGCACTGTACGTCAGCTGTATTCAGTCCGACTGAAACATGTTCTCACATTGCTCTCGTTTCTACATGCGTGGAAGCTGCTTACGGCGAGCTAGTCTGACGCTCGCCGTCTTCCTGTCTGTCCGTCCCGCTCCGTTTGTTCGCCCTCATCTCATCACAGAAACAAAGCTGAGAGTTTCAGAGGGATCACACGCTGTCGGGCATTCTTCTTCTTCGCCTCGACAGGAAATGACACAAACACACACACACACCTCCAGGGATCTCTCTCTCTTACACACACACACGCAGTCTTTCCATCACATTCCACACCCTCTTTGTGTGTGTGTGTGTGTGTGTGTGTACGCTGGTAGAGTGATGAGAGAGAGAAGAAAACGCTGCCTGAGGGTACACACACTCTGCCTTGTGTGTATGTGTGTAGCAGGTGTAATTAATCATAATGTTCAGTGATCGATCGCCTGCCCTCTTTATTCTCCGGTCCTCTGATCAATAACTGTTAATGGTCCTCTCCTAAAACTTGTACAGGAGTTTTAACCCTTTACAGACAAACCCAAACTAAAGTCTAATTTCAAAGTGCACACCTGTGTCAGTGTCCAATCAATAATCAATAAAGATCACACTGATCTCAGCCCAAAGTAATCAACTAAACCAGGTGTGTCCCGCCCACACACAGGTGACCCAGCTGGTCTTGATAGATAATGTCCCCGTTCATAACACCACCTGGTTCAAGGCTTAAAGTCTACATGATTAGGGGTGTGGCCTTTACTTTCTAAGTAAATATATTTCTAAAGGTGCTCCTGACATGAAACGTTGGTAACGAGCCATCAAACCACCGATGATCTTATGTGTAAGCTCCACACAAGATGTCACTTATGGAAGCTGCAGAAAGACTTGAATCAGAAAAGCTCTAAGTAATGCACTGGTATGTATCCACGCTCACCACAAAAGACTGCAGAGCATCCAAGAAGGCAGAGCTCGAGTTTGATTGGATGATACTGATCAGCAGGTATCTGTGACTGTGTGATGCTACCATTCACTCTGAAGGCGGCTAAATGTTACCAAACCATCCCCCGACCTGCCCAACAAATACAGGAGGACTGTAACGTAGATCCCCCCTCGTGTGTTTAATAAAGTCACACAGTGGGAGCTGTAGCCCACAGGCCTGCTGATATGATGGAGGCGGGTATAGAGATTGAAAATGTGACGTGATTCAGGGGTAAAACCACAAAGGATTCTGGGAACTCGTGGCAAGAGGTACTAGTGCTCGCAGGCTTTCAATTGAAATCAATTACACAGCGATAAAAAGAAACACAAAAAATGTCAAGAAGCTGTTGTATTATTAACTGCAATAGCCGGTCGCATGACAGCCACGGGAAGCCGACGGGTAAAGAGATCGGTTGTTATCGGATTACGTCGTTGAAGAGAAATAGTTCGAGCCATGTTTCCGAAGTAACAAAGACGCGACGGGTGGCCTGGATTGCAGCCATTCAAAGAGCAAATATAACGTCCCAGAACACTCCAGCTCACAGGTTAGTCTGCTCCAAGCATTTACACAAAGGTCAGTCTTCTGTTGTAGTTAATACGTCATTTTTCTTAACTTAATTGGTGATATAGGTTACAAGCAAGTCTGGTGCTGAACAGAAATTGTCGTGCTATGCTCCTTTATTTATTGTGCATAAACAGTGAATTATCCTGACACAATATTGTGTTTCGCTTCTGTTATTACCATGGTACATTGACAAAAACATATACTTTTATTCACAGGATAAAACAGGTTTTTTTTGTATCACTAATTGTCCAGTACGATTACAGCATACAGTATTGTTGTCACTGCTACATTTCTGTGATGAACCAGAAATTATTTCCACTACTAATTAATTACCGTTGAGCTCAAAGGTCCTATTAATAAACGGTTAACGAATGTGTATTTATGAAGACGATTTGTGAGACTGGTAAACTTTGTTTGTACGATGGTCTTTCTTTCGGTGCATTTCAAGGTCCTGCACCCATCCATCGGTAAACTGTACCTGGGCTTGTTGCAGTGACCTGAAGTTACTAAACTTCATGAGTGTATGCACTCACTCCAAGAACCGTATGATTATAAATATGAGCGTGGTGAAAGTTGGGGAGCACGCTAACGTCTTTTGTCCACTCTGTGCTCGTAAGGGTCTGACCCTTTCACTCCTTTGATTTTTTCCTCGTATCTTTCCTTTGACTTTTCATCAAGTCCGTCTTTGTACGGACCGGTATTGTTCTCCTTCGTTTTGTACATAACTTTTTGGGGGGGCAAAGAAAAAGCAAGAAGGTATTGGAACCGGAAAGGTTTTGCGGTGCTGCAAATGCAAACATTTGATGCTGTACTTGGATTGTTTTGCCACTAGTACCCGGCATGCAATGCGCAAAAGTCATGTTGTCTGTCAATCTCTATTTAGACTCGGGTTCAGCTTATCAATGGTGAGACAGTGAGTTTATTCTAAAAACAGAGAAGAAGAAAAACTACAAACCCGCCAATCAGAGCACAGGACAGAAGAAAAAGTGAAGAATTAAAAAAGAAAAGCGATGAAGAATCTAAGACAAAAGATCAATGAACCATTTAAAAGACAGAGAAAATGAGAAAGAAGAAAACTGAATTTAACCAAACAATAAATAAATAACTGAGATAAGGTGAGAAATATCCCGACGACGGGACAGAAATAGAGCAACTGTTGCAGTTCAGTGAATAACGAGCAAAAACAGGAAGACAGAAACTGAGACGACCTCACGTCACTCGCCGTTTCATGTTCTATCTGACTGATAAGAAACCATCAAACACAGGAGACAGACAGAAGGAGCAAGGATTTCTGCTAAAGAAAGAGAAAATGACACAAGGCGAGGAAACATTCGAAGAATCCGGAGGAGAAACAGCTGGAGGAGGCCGGCAGTCCTCCCTCCCACACTCGGGCTCTGAGCTCCGCCCGCGGGAGCAGCCGGACTCCTTCGGACTCCGCAGAGATCTGATAACATTTCGCTGATCTGCTGGTGGGCCGGATTAGACCCCTGCTGCTGCTCTAATCCAGCCTAATCTGTCAGCAGCCAGCCAATCACACACAGCGAGGGCTGGCGCTGCGCCTGGGTGGAGCCACCCTCGCCCTCCTCTCCCTCTCTCTCTGAAGTATGTGAGGCTGAATGAAGCCATCTGGTACAGATTAGGAAAATGACTCGTTTGTGGTTTTGTCTCTAAAGCTCCTTCAGCCTCCTCCTCCGAGTTTTTATTAACGACTCAGACTGAAAGACTTTATTTAACTCTTTGATCCTCGAATGTGAGAGCAGCTAAAGTGAACAAACTTTATTTAAACCAGGAGACGTGACAAAAACCTTCTCAGAGCAGCAAGGCGAGCTGCATGAGGCCACCTGAGACTGTTCCTAATAAAGAGGCCACGGCTTGGTCCTGGTTGATGACTCAGCACGGCCGACTGCTGTGAGCTGGGCACCGTGCTGAGGCGCAGGGCCGGGAGGCGAGGCGCAGGGCCGGGAGGTAAAGCTTGACGTTTATCCTCGAGGCCAACGAGCTTCCATTGAACTGTCTCCTCAACGTCGGGGAGACGAGGAGCTCAGGGTAGAGCTCTACACCAATGAAAGGAGCAGCTGAGGTGATTCAGTGTCGCTGCTTGGACACTGCTAGCGTAATGGACAGGTTTCTGATGAGGCTCCCACACAAACACAAAGCACAGGATGAAGCATTGCCACATATGCTTCCAAGCCAAAGACTGGAACATATGATGAAGCATATCTTGCCTTTAGCTTCACCTGGTAGGTATCCCGACAGAATACAGTGGGGCAAAAAAGTATTTAGTCAGCCACCGATTGTGCAAGTTCCCCCACTTAAAATGATGACAGAGGTCAGTAATTTGCACCAGAGGTACACTTCAACTGTGAGAGACAGAATGTGAAAAAAAAATCCATGAATCCACATGGTAGGATTTGTAAAGAATTTATTCGTAAATTAGGGTGGAAAATAAGTATTTGGTCACCTCAAACAAGGAAAATCTCTGGCTCTCACAGACCTGTAACGTCTTCTGTAAGAAGCTTTTCTGTCCCCCACTCGTTACCTGTATGAATGGCACCTGTTTGAACTCATCATCTGTATAAAAGACACCTGTCCACAGCCTCAAACAGTCAGACTCCAAACTCCGCCATGGCCAAGACCAAAGAGCTTTCGAAGGACACCAGGAAAAGTATTGTAGACCTGCACCAGACTGGGAAGAGTGAATCTACAATAGGCAAGCAGCTTGGTGTGAAAAAATCAACTGTTGGAGCAATCATCAGAAAATGGAAGACATACAAGACCACTGATAATCTCCCTCGATCTGGGGCTCCACGCAAGATCTCATCCCATGGGGTCAAAATGATCATGAGAACGGTGAGCAAAGATCCCAGAACCACACGGGGGGACCTGGTGAATGACCTGCAGAGAGCTGGGACCAAAGTAACAAAGGTCACCATCAGTAACACACTACAACGGCAGGGAATCAAATCCCGCAGTGCCAGACGTGTTCCGCTGCTGAAGCCAGTGCATGTCCAGGCCCGTCTGAAGTTTGCCAGAGAGCACATGGATGATACAGCAGAGGATTGGGAGAATGTCATGTGGTCAGATGAAACCAAAGTAGAACTTCTTGGTATAAACTCAACTCGTCGTGTTTGGAGGAAGAAGAATACTGAGTTGCATCCCAAGAACACCATACCTACCTGAAGCATGGGGGTGGAAACATCATGCTATGGGGCTGTTTTTCTGCCAAGGGGACAGGACGACTGATCCGTGTTAAGGACAGAATGAATGGGGCCATGTATCGTGAGATTTTGAGCCAAAACCTCCTTCCATCAGTGAGAACTTTGAAGATGAAACGAGGCTGGGTCTTCCAACATGACAATGATCCAAAACACACCGCCCGGGCAACAAAGGAGTGGCTCCGTAAGAAGCATTTGAAAGTCCTGGAGTGGCCTAGCCAGTCTCCAGACCTCAACCCCATAGAAAATCTGTGGCGGGAGTTGAAAGTCCGTGTTGCTCGGCGACAGCCCCAAAACATCACTGCTCTCGAGAAGATCTGCATGGAGGAATGGGCCAAAATACCAGCTACTGTGTGTGCAAACCTGGTAAAGACCTATAGTAAACGTTTGACCTCTGTTATTGCCAACAAAGGTTATGTTACAAAGTATTGAGTTGTATTTTTGTTATTGACCAAATAATTATTTTTGATTTACGAATAAATTCTTTACAAATCCTACCATGTGAATTCATGGATTTTTTTTCACATTCTGTCTCTCACAGTTGAAGTGTACCTCTGGTGCAAATTACTGACCTCTGTCATCATTTTAGGTGGGGGAACTTGCACAATCGGTGGCTGACTAAATACTTTTTTGCCCCACTGTATGTTTCCCCTGCGTCGGCAGCACGCGCTGGGCTCTCCAGATCACAGGATCCCACATTCTTGATTTGAGTTCACAAACACTTCTTATAATGAAATTTTGGCAATGTTTGCTCTTTATACAGTAAAGTTACAGCGGGATACAAATAACATCAGGCTGATCCTGCCACAGTTTGTTTCCCTGGTTTAAATCACAGACAAACAGCATCCCACAGCTGTTTATGTTTTTGGACCCATTTTGCACAGAGAGGCATTTTCTGACAAATGTATTGTGTTGAATATTCTTACGAAGTGAAAAGAAGAAAGAAAAAAAACTATAGGTAAAACAATTACAGGATAAAGGTGGTTTATTTTATTGCAACCTGTAACTTATTGCAGTTTACTTTTCTGTGTTTAATTGTTTACTGCAGTGGAGTTTGAATATGGGTAAAACAAAGGGGGCCTAGCACCAACACTTCACTGGAGCTGAAACAAGTTTAACTGTGAGTTTGATTTTAGGGATGAAGCAGTGATTGGATCAGGAAACGGAGTGATGTCAGCCTCAATGAGCATCCCGCCCTAGCAAAGGAGATCTGTGTGTGCTGGACGAGGGGGAAAAGCAGGAGTGCCTCGACAAAAAAACAAAAACAAAGAAGAAGAAACAGTGAGACACGGGAGAGCTGAACAGACCACGTGAAAAGAAACCTGATCTTCATTTTTCAACTTTGTTGTGTTTCTGGATGATCATGTGATCTGAGACTGCAGAGAGGATCTGAAACCTTCTGACTGTCTCTCTCACTCACACTCACACACACACACACACACACACACACACACACACACACACACACACACACACACACACACAGAGTCTGTTGTTCGGTAGTACCACTGCTGAGTGATCAGAGGAATGTTAAGTACGCTGCAGCTTCAGGAGATTTTCTTTTAGACTGACTGCAGGATCAGCGAGCGGCTGAGTCACGCTTCACATGTGTGTCAGCACAAACACACAAACACAACAAAAACAACAAAACTCAAAGACATTAAAGGAACCACAGCTTGAACCAACCAAGTTTTAATCTGGACATTTATTCCAGAGTCCAGGTTATCTAAAAGCTCAAGATCAGACCACACATGATAACAGCATAGGGCTGGGCGATATGACCCAAAATTCATATCTCGATATTTTTTAGCTGGGTGGCAATATAAGATATATATCTCGATATTTTTTAAAGCCATAAGTTAAGAACAAAAAGAGAGTTCTAGTCACACTGTGTCCCAGATGTCACACAGGCATTTTTATTTACATACAGCATAGATTTACATGAAGAAATTACTGAAAAATAAATTATCAGCATTTATTAAATAATCATGCTCCATAAATAAAAGAAAACAATGTTGTTTTTGTGCATAACAAAAAGCTCATAATTGTGCAGTCAAAATGTAAACTAACAGACGCTGAGCATAACAACAAAGACAGATTTCACAGCTGCTCTGTTCCCAACTTCTACTGCGTGACTGACAGCCTTGAGTTTGAAATCCGCTTCGTAACCATGTCTCTTAACAGGTGCCATTTATGGTCCTTATACACACACAATACGGTAATATTACGTCGAAGTACAGAACGTATCACTCCGCGAGGCTCCAGACTACGGTAGCCGTAATCCTCCGACAACCCATCAAGCGCTGCAGCTCCGTAGCTTACCAAAGTCGTAAAAAATTTTGACAGATTGCTGAGCGCCATGTACCACCTAAAATCGGTTCGCGGTCAGTAAGCACAACCAGAATTCATACATAAGGCGCGCTGTCAACTTTTGAGAAAATGAAAGGATTTTAGGCCGTGCAGCCCCTGTGGGCTGCATGTCATTAGCGTGGTTAGCTCGTTAGCGCGGTTAGCTCGCTAACACGTTGACGCCGTCCAGCCCCACAACTCGCTAACGGAGATTTGCCGTGTCCATCTGGTCGCTGCCTGTAGGTGAAGCTATGGGGGAGGGGGAGTTGTATTCAGTGAAGGAGAGGCGAGGCCGAGTAACGTTGCTTAGAGACAAAAGTGGACGAAAGAGAGGCAAACTTGTGGCTCCACAAGTATAATTATAACGTAACATAGACTATATCGATATAAAGGATATTGTCACATCTTATATCTCGTATGAAAATATATCGATATTTTTTAAAAACTCGATATATCGCCCAGCCCTATAACAGCATCAGATTTATACTGCTGCATTGTTCTAGCCAAGCTTTTATTATGAAACCTGACATTTTATTTTGAAAAACAGACAGTGAGCTGCACATGTAAAACAACACAACAGCTGGAGGAGCAGACAAAGCTCAGCAACACACACCTTAACACGGGGGGTGGGTGTAGGTGGGATTAAAATCACGCTGGTCGTCATCATTAATGTCACATGATGGATGAAAATGGGACTTTTTCCCTTCATCTCTCACTGACCCAGATCAATCGTGGACCTTTGGACTACTACCTCTGATGCTGCCGTTCACCTAAAGCTTTAGTTCTGGGACTCTTTAAGCTTTGTACTTCATCCACCTGAACCCTGATGAATCTCAGGACTGTTTCACTGAGGTCATCGGTCACTGCATCACATCATCTGAGAGTCTTTGTTTCAGCTTTTGAACTCTCGTGTCTTTATGGTGATCTAGACTTTCACAGGCTGATCTCTTTCTACACATCAAACTGGTACGTTTCATAATAGAATAGAATAGAATCGCCCTTTAGAATGAGAATAAAGAGCTATTCTATTCTATACAGACTCCTTTAGGGTATCTGCAAGCCACTTTGCAACCCACCTGACAGCACAGAGTGTGGAGGTCACAGATCCTCAGAACAAAGTCTAATGCTGTCCTGCTTCCATCTATCTCTGCTTTATTTAAAAAATGAAACGTTTTCATAGTTTGTTTTTTCTCTGATTGTTTTTTGTTTCATGGGGTTCATAACGACGCTCATGCGTACGCTTGCTGGGATATGTAAACAGTGTAGGGATTAGCTCACACTGTTGTTAAAATGCTAGTTTGATATGTTTTGCAGGCTTTAGCGTCTCTTCTGTTAGCTTCAGTCTGCACACTTTGAGCCTCTTTGATTGATTTGCTGACGTGAAACAGACAGCTTTACCGATGCTGTTTGTTTCACGTCACAGATGTTTGACCACAGTACAGCAACACCATACATGGAAACACTGCAAGACTGCGATTGCTGTTAAACCTTTGAGTTTAATAACGAATCAGATCGCTGATGGGAGACAGAACACGAAGCATTGCTGTCCAGAGTCAGATTATCTAACGTACAGTAAAATAACATGCTTTAACTGGAGACTGAGCAGTGAGGCTGGACTCACACTGGGAGATCCATGCTGTGAGACATTCACGACTCACCCCCCTCCCCCGTCCTAATGGCCCTTACAGCTCATCTGCGACCGCCAGGACGGAAACCGGCTGGTGTTTCCTGCAGAGGTGACCCCTTCGTCGGGATCAGGCTCGCCGTCACGCTTCCTTCTCAGGAAGCAGCCGTTTCTTCCTGTCTTTGTCTGCCAACCACACGCATGCGCCTGTCTTCCCATCAGTGCGAGGACCCTTGGTCACACACTGACCCTCACAGGGCCCTCTGTGAGCTCCCCCACACACACCCCAGACACTCACACCAATTATCAGAGTGTAACCAGCCCTGCCTAATGTGTATGCTATTAGCCTCGGAGTTAACCGTTAGCATGTAGTGATGCTAACACCCCACCGAACAAAACCCAGAGACCTGATTGGATGAGACAGGACAGGCTGGGGCGGCAAGACGCGCTCCCAGCAGGCCCCGAGGCTGTCTCACACACACACACACACACACACACACACACACACACACACGCTGATGGACAGCTGCAGCCTGTGGTGTCAGTGGTGGCATTTAGCTGGTGACACACACACACACACACACACACACACACACACACACACACACACACACACACACACACGTATACAGTGACAGTGAGGCTGAAACAAGATGGCAGCAAAAAAACAACAGACTGTGTGACGGGCGAAGACAGACACGAGAAAGAGGAGGAAGGAGGTAAAATGAGGAGGAGGAGACGTGCTCCCCACATGAACATGAGCTCAGCGCACTGACGTCTATTAAAAGGAACTCTGATTAGAGACACAAACACAGACCACACCCAACACACACACGCGCACACACACACGCGCACACGCGCGCACACACACACACACACACACATACACACACACACACACACACACACACACACACACACACACACAGTGAAATACCTCCACAGATAAAAAGCTCCATGCACTCCACTGTAGTGTGTGTGTGTGTGTTTCCATGTGTTTCTGTGAGGATCCATGTGTGTTTAGACTTTCTAAAGACTTCCACATGCATTCTGTTCTCTCTCTCTCTGTGTGTGTGTGTGTGTGTGTGTGTGTGTGTGTGTGTGTGTGTGTGTGTGTGCATAAACTGTGATCTCCAGCAGAAACAGTAACCAGGCGCTAACAGCATTAGCGTTTGCACAAGAGCTTACTCGCCTCAGGCCAAACATGAATAATGCAGCAGTCAGCCCAAAGCCTACGGGTGTGTGTGTGTGTGTGTGTGTGTGTGTGTGTGTGTGTGTATCACTGCTATCTGGCTGTACTCGAGGCTGTCTATATGACGACGGTATTAGAATAATATGCTAATTACTAATAATTACTCTGTAAAACACACACACACATACAGATTCTCCCCCTGTTCCGCTTCCTTCATCTTCTGCTTCCTGCATTTCTTCCTCCCTCCAGGTTGTAACTCTTCCCGGCGAGGATGAAGAGGAGGAGGAGGGCAGCTGCTGGACTTGACACTCGGACTGATCCAGACCTGAAGTAGGTTCCTGAAGGATCACACGGACAACCGAGCAGCCAAGAGAGGTCAGAGGTCAAGTGGCGGCCCTGCCACACCAGTCAAACAGGCGCTGGTTACTGAACAAACCCAGAGGGAACCGGAAGCAGAACCTCTGTATGTGTCAGCACGTATGCATGGAAGGCGAATCACAAAGAGACGTGAACTTTCCAGTGAGAGTGAAAATGCAGACAGGCAGAGTTACTCCTCCAGGGTCCACCTGTGTGTTGTGTTTGGGTCTGCAGGGGCTCCTCAAACTCCTACAGGCTGACGTGAACCTGCTCCATTTCACTCATCAGTCAAGATAAACACGTCTTTATCCTGGTTATGACACGTTTCCTTTTTACTAACACAGCCGGGCTCCATTAGAGGAAATACCAGCCATACATGTGGCTACTGCTGCTTTTGAAGGTCTGTAGGACAAAGCTGCCTGATCCCACCAGACCCCTGGACCAAGGTCCACCAGAGTGGAGATGTTTGTCCACACAGCACAGCAGCAGCTCCTAGCAGCTGTCAGCAGGGGGAGGAGCAACCAGACTGCAGAGCTCACAGAGCTGTGATGAATACTACACACCAAAGTGGGCCAACGTTCCTCCACAGTGACATGACACACTGACACACAGGAAACCATCACTGCCACTTCCTGCTGCTCAGCGAGGCTCTGCCAGCTCGTGGGTTGGACCCTCAGCACCGAACTGTAGGTCCCTCAGTTCAGACTGCACAGTAGTGATTATTATTATTAATACTGCGACGGTCTGCAGTGAGTGTGTGTGTGCGCAGCGATGGCCAGCGGAGGGTTGAGTGTTTCCGTGTGTCCGCTGTCTTTCCTCATCAGTCATACCGTCCACTCTGGAGCCAGAGGACAGCTGCTGTCACTCAGTCTTCATGTCCTCTGTGAACTACATCAGATCTGTCACCACCAGTCACTGCGAGTCACAGCAAGTCACAGCGGCACGTCCACGCCCGCCCAACGCTCTGCACAAAACTGAAGCACCCAGCCCACCTGTCTCTGCTTAGTGACACTCGCCACAAATTCTCACACATGCTCTCAAAACCAACAAGGACTCCAAACACAAAAAACTGATCCAGAACTTTGGACTTTCTGGACCACAATGAAACTGAGAGAAGATCCTGCTTCATCTCGCAGCCAGTCTGAGAGGGTCCGTCTGGACCAAAGCAGCATTCAGGTGTCCCTGAGCCTGAAAAATAATCAAGGTATTAAAATGTGAGCGATAACGTCACAAATGCGCAATGATTACATATCTGAAGGCTGCAGGTGACCTGACCGAGCTCCGCCCTGAGACAGCTGGGCAGCAGCTCAGTCACCTACAAGCTTCACTGCAATAAGCAGGTGGAAGGACGGACAGACAGAGTTCTCCTGGGGTGTCCGACAGCGCTTTGTTCTGGTGTTTGTGGATTTCTTTTGAGGCTGTGGGTCGCCTCAGAGACATGTGCAAACGAGGGTTTCAGTTAAAAATCCAGATAATCCAGAGAGCAGATTAGAACATTTCATAACCCAGAAACATGGAAGATTAAGGTCCAGATTAAAGTGCATCCCAAGAAGGAACGAAGGGATTCCTTATTGGTCCGTGTTTCCTCACGTCTTTGTCTCTCTTGTCTGACCTCAGCTGTCCTGGTTATCCTTCACCCTGTAACAGCACCGGTGCATGATGCAATCAGTATGCACTTGTACCTGAGCTGGTGCTGCAGCCCTGTGTGTGGAACCAGACATGTTTCCACAGAGTGACCCACTGAAATCATCATCAGCCCACAGCACACCGCTGAGAACCTTTTCGGTCACACCCACCAACTCTAACTCACCTTTTGCCACTGACCAATAAACTAGGTCATCACCTGACAGCAGTACCAATACTACACCACGTGTACAAGTAGCCAGAGCATCAGCACTAATGCAGCATGGCTAAAGGCCTTCCTGTGTTTACACGTATAATTGAACTTTATTTTCTTCTGCAAATTAGCAAATCTAAATATAGTTTAGTTCAACATGAGAAAATAATTTTTTTGTGATGTTATGTTCTAAGTTGAAGGCGTTGTATACGTTTTTGTTGTTCAAATTTAGATGATGAGGATGTAAACCTGAAGGGGTAGGGCTAAATAAGTATATACTTCTGCCTACTCCTTTTCAAACAACTGCATGGAATGATTTTATGAAACGTTGGTGAATGTATATGTTTGAAATAAAAAAGAACTGAGTTGAACTAAAGCTCAAAGTGAAAGCTCACTGATTCACAACATTTTCACAATAAAAGCTGGACACTGTGAAAAATCTGCATTTTTTCAGTGTGGGTGGCACTGATGCTTAAAATGAAGCTTTGAAACATGATGAACAGATAAAGGCTTTTTTTTTTTAAACCGCTTTGAGTAAAAGAGAGGAAATAACGAACTCTTAGTAAAAACTGTGGTCTGTAATTAAAACTCTGAGAGCACATATTAAATAAAACAGCATGACGAAGCGTCTCCTTCTGCTGGGCAGAAACTCTGCGATTTTTGGCCCTTTTTGAGCCGATTTTTCAGTCGTGTGACCGTTTTGGTGATCGGCCCGAGTTTGGCCTTCATCGTGCGTCGTGCAGTATACACGGGGTAACGAGAAGCGATTAACGCCTCACGACCAGCTCCCGATCATCAATTGCTTGGTCGTAGGAAAATCAAACCTGTTTGAAATCCACATGACCGTTGTGAGTGTCACTGCAGCCACTCACACTGCGCACACGCAAACACGTAAACGTTGGTGAAAAGACGGAGCAGCACGGCAGCGTGTGATCTGGACACAAGCGATGGAGGCACTTGTAGAACTTTGGAAAGCTCATCCGAGCCTTTTCGATGTGGCCTGACAAAATCATCACGACCACAACAACCATGAAAATAGTTGGATTTACATTGCTGCTCAATAACAGCTGCCTGATTTTTCATTAGCAATTTAGCAAAGTTGATGGTGGTGTGTGTCTGTGTGAGTGAAAGACAGAGAGGGAGAGCGAGCGACAGATTTTCTGTTATGGACGCACAGTGTGAGCACTCAGGTCGCATCAGAGCATCGGGCCGTATAGTGTGAGGCCCTGCATCGTGACCTACGACCTTCTAACCCCTGCGAGTCAATCGTACAGTTTGAGCAGAAGCTGAATAACGCGACTGAATGTATGCCCAGCTTTAGTCATCCTGGGCACCTTCACAGGTAGGGCCTCTCGCAGGGTCTCTGTATGGCCAGCAGGGGCAGCAGAGAGAAACGGTTCCATTAAACACTAACGTTTTTCATATCAGGCTTCCAGGATCAGGTGTGTAGTTCAGGAGCGCACAGACAGGGGGCGCTGCTCTCACAGCAGCAGACACACAAACAATCCATCGAATAAATGAAGGAGAACGGCTCACAACCACAGGAGTGAGTAAATGCTGAGGATGGCACCTCCAGCTCACGAAGAGCACACCACAGCCTGAACCAGCCCCCATCCTCACACCCTTCCTCCCCCCAGCACACAGAAGGTCATCTCCAGCCTTCAGCAGGGGGGTGGGAGGGGGGGGGGGGGTTATCGTTCCGCCTGGCGGAGGCAGAAAAGGTCTCGTCCCCCAGGAACCACACAACGGACGGACGCAGCGCACAGCCGGGCGCATCAACACAGCGCATCAGTGTCGGCAGTCAGAGAGCTGCTGTGATTGGTCGACTGATGGATGACCTCACGCTGGTTTAAGTGTGACTGAATAAACATGTCTGTGAAGGTTCTCAGTCATCCAGGTCATCGTAGTCAAAGGAGCTTGCAAAGAAAAGCGTCTGGACTTCTTTAAGTTACTTGAAGACGTTTCACCTCTCATCCGAACTCATCAGAACTGAAGAAGCTTCTCGGATGAGAGGTGAAACGTCTTCAAGTAACTTAAAGAAGTCCAGACGCTTTTCTTTGCAAGCTCCTTTGACGACCGAATAAACAAAATAAAAATAAACTACAGAATAAATTAATACAAAAATAAAACACAAAGCGTGTTTCTTTGTAAAGCGCTTTTTAAATTTTTTAAATTTTATTTACTTACTTACTTTTTTATACTACTACTACTACTGCGTACTACTACTACTAGTAGTACTACCACCAGGCACTTCCATCGCCTGGATGTGCCTGCAGCTCCCTGACGGCGCTGGGACTTTAATGTAACTGTGCTGCAAGGCAGGCCTGGGGGGCACTCAGACATGGGCCTCCACCTGTGAGGCTGATCCTGGGTCAGCCTGTCTCTCCTTTCTTTCTGCTGCTCATAGTTTGGTGCAGCATCAGAGGCAGACGGAGGAGTTAGCGAAGAACTCCTGAAGCGTTTGTTTGTCCTCAGACTGATTATCAGGACTAAAGAGCATTTTTAGAAATGAAGCTGTGAGCTCATTACTCTGATTTCATGAAACTCACAACGACACACAGGCTGGACTAATGAGCTGTTCACTGCCCTCACAGCGAATTTAATAACACTCTGAAAACATTTTATTCTCATCCTCTGCACATGCACAAAATATACAGCCTGCATTATACCACCAAATATATGAACACTTACATGGTCTGATGCACCAGAGAGCAACGGGGGAGCCAGAGATTGAACCACCGACCATCCAATCAGCAGATGATGTTCTGCTCTACCACCTGAGCTACAGGTGTATATTCAGTCAGAGAAGCTGTCAGCAGTGTTGGTGCTGATTCGCTGTCCTTCCTCTGTGTTTGAAGGTTTTGGACATTTGAGCGTCTCACTCAGGTTTGAAGGAGGTGACACGTCCTTCAGCTGGTGACAAATTTAAAGAAAATGAGTGTTTGCAGTAACTGTAGAGGAGTCGAGGAGCCTCAGGCTAGCTGTTGCTTCAGGTCAAAGTGTGTGGATGTGCAGACGACGCTCTTCTGTTTCAGACATCAGAGAAGCGAAAGCTGACCCATCGCGTTGGTTCTGTGAGGAAGTGCTCACGATGGCTGCGTTTCACTCGGTTTCCTCGTTTTGGAGAAGAAACTGAAGGTTTTCTGTTTATTGGTCTGCGATGTGACATCACGCAGAGCAGGTGTCACCTTGGCTCGTTTCTAATAACCCTGGAGTCGTCTGTGTGTCCTTAACGACTAAAATAAAAACAAGAATCTCACTTTTTTCACTTAACTTTTTACTGTAAAGCAGCTTCATGGTGTGTGTCACGTGCCCTGCATGTCAGAAAGACAAGGAAGCTCCCAAAAGCTGTTCTGACTACAAAGTGATATTTGCTGCGTTGTCAGGACTGATGACGAGGCTCAGGCACAGGAAGAGGAAGGTGAGGAGGACGAGGGGAAGAGCGTCAGGTCAGCTGCTCGCGCCGACATCCTGCGGCCGATATCTGCTGTGAATATTTCTTCTGTTTGAACTTCATGCTCTGCCTCTTTAGTCCCTGTTTTTGTGCTGATTGTGGTTGCTTGACACACACACACACACACACACACACACACACACACACACACACACACACACACACACACACACACACACACACACACACATTCATTTAATCCCCAAAACTTTGATGGTTTCCCACAGAAACAAAGAATCAGGTCACATCAAAGCGCTTTCACCTACAAACGAGTAAGACGATCACAGAGCTCTAATCTCTCTCTCTCTCTGCATGTCTTTAACCTTGCTCAGCCTCGACCGGTCCCAGAGGTGAGTCTTGGTTTCCTGCGGTTACGCTCTGACACACATACAGCCAATCATTAATCAGAGTCTGGTAGCACATTAAGAGTCTGAAGCCGCCCGAGGACACCGGTGCTCGCTCTGACCCAAAAACTCGTCCTCAGCACAAAGACGCTTCCGACAGCAGCGGGTCGGCTCACGCCGGGCGGGCTCAGCTGTCGCCTGCCAGCGGCGCCCAACTTTACGACACAAGCGAAGACACCTTGCTAAAAGTGATTTCACAAAATCTTCCTGTGGTGCCTTCACTGACTGTGTGAAAACCATGTGGATCTGAGCGGCTGCCGGTCTTAGCTTCCTGCTCAGAGCAGTAACAGTAAGGATGGGTACCGGTATCCGGTGCCATGATGGCACCGGTTCTGACATAAACGGTAGTAACCAGACTGAAAAGCAGCGCACATTTCGGTGCTTTATTTCGGTGCTTTTTTTCCCCTGAGCTGTGATACACTTTGGATTCTAGCCAATCATTTTACCTTTGCGAGCGTAGTAGGTGGGCCCAGGTACGTACGTTCTTTTAGAGCAGAGCTACAGATTAAAAATGCCCAAGGCGAAGCGGTCAAACTCTGGCTGTACTTCACAGCAAAAGATGCAAACTCAGCAGCCTGCAACAAGTGCTTTAAGCTGATACTGTGATACTGTCAAAGGAGGTAACACCTCGAATCTGATGAAACACCTGGCGACGCATAGCGGGGTTTTTTTTAAAAGCCGAGAAATGCGCCGTATTTGATAGCTTTCTGCGAGACCTCACACCGTGCACATCTACTGCGGTGGGTTGCCTGTTATCGGACCCGGAGTTAGCAACATCCCCCAAAGACCCGAAGAGGAGAGTCCTGGCCCCTAGCCCTGCCAGTGTAGCAGAAATGATGAGGATGATGATGCAGCAGCAGCCGTTCTTCTCTGCGTGAGTAGCTTAATGTTGTTCGTGTGTAATTTACGTTGAGTAGGCTAACCACGTTATTACATTAATGCATGTAAGGTGAACTAGCAAACACCGTCGTAGTTACATGCGGCTGTCTTCTTGTTTGATGGCAGGTACTCCTTTCACCCTGGCCAAAAAGGCTAAAATGACCAAAGAAAAAGTGGGAAACAGTTAAACATGAGAGGTTTTCGGACCAAGTTTGTGTTTTTTTCCCCATTGTTTAAGCACTGCTTCCAGCCAAGAGTGATGCCATATATGCCCCATAGCTGCAGAAAAGGCTAACATTGTTATCTTTTTACAAAAAAACAGCTGAACATGAGAGGTTTTTGGACCAATTTTGTGTTCTCCATTCTTTAAGCACCGGTTTGAGCACCGTTTAAGCACCGGCACCGTTTCAAAAGTACCGGTTTGGTACTGGTATCGGATAAAACCTAAACGATACCCATCCCTAAGTAACAGTGAGCCTTTATAACCCCCGTCATGGCGTGGTGGAGCAGTGGTTAGTGCTGCCATGAAACGAGGTCCCAGTTTCAAACCCCACACGGCGTCTGCGTGTCCCATTTGGCTGCAGGTGTGTCATAGACTAACGCCTGTCTCCATCTTTGAAACGCTCCTTTAGGGCCGTTGTTCTCTTTTTCTCCAAAGGTTTCAGATTTACTATTAAACTGGCACCATTATAAGCATGGTGAAGCCACAGGACATATTCAGCCAATCAGACGCCGCCATCGCTGTGAAATCAGCGTCAAACAACCATCAGGTAAACTGGAGGAGCAAAACGCTCCGACCACTTCATGTTATGATTTTCTTCTTTTGGATATACTTCACCTCGCTTCAGTTAGGAAAACCAACAATTCAACCCAGCCCACACACACACGCATGCACGCACACACAAACACACACACACACACAGGCTGCATATGAATATTTACTGTAGTAATTTAGGTTAAAGCAGCTACTGGGCCTGAAGTCACTGTAGGGTTTAACAGCACTATAGGAAACTGTGTGTGTGCGTTTGTGTGTGCGTGTGCGCCTGTGCTATCTGTTAGCTGGCAGCACTTTCAGATCATTAACATAATGATTATGATAAGAAAGAGAAAGCGTTAAAATCTTAATAAAATATTTATTCTGCCTTCCTCTCATCTCACCGTCGGCACACACAGACACACACACACACACTTGTATTAAAGGAGGAGTTGGGTTCTTACTTATGAGTGTAGATATGAATGTCATATTCAGCTGTCAGAAAACATGAAATATAAAAACGAGTCCCATGGCTCCGGCTACACCTGAATGCGGCTCAGGTAGGACAGTCAGAGTGCGGCGCTCATCGATCGTTGTTACAGAATTATTGATTTATTAGAATCTTTTTCTGTTTGCTGTAAAAACCAAGCAGTCAGTCTGAGGGTCTGCACGCGCTCAGTGAGCACCAACAGATGAGCTTAAAGTCGCGCTGAGCAGGCAGGAAGCATCTTAACACACACACACACACACGGACACACACACACATCGTCTTCAAACAATAATCCTGTGAATATGATCAGGGATTTGGGGCACAGCACTAATCAGACTGACATCTCTGGACACGGATTAAACACACACACACACCCTCTCTCCATGCAGTGTGTGTGTGTGTGTGTGTAATCTCCTGAAGACATGCTGACTCTTCTTTATAATCTGATGTCGTAGAAATAATTTCATTAATCTGACAAACAGCAAGTCGGAGCAGGAGGCCGGAGTGCGTGCAGCTCACAGCGGGTGTATCTGGACTTTGAGCTCCATCAGCTCCACGCTTTCCTTAAACAAACACCTGTCGCTTATTTACGTAGGTACACGTTCTCGCCCCCGTCAGCTCCATCAGCTCCGTCAGTGGCCTTCTGCTGCCTGCCTGACCCACAGACATGTTTCCCTGTGAGAGCTGTGAGAAGTTTTATAAGCTGAACCCACCCATAAGCAGCTAACGCCCACTCTGACAGCAGGGTCACATGACTCCTCCAGGCGCCACACACGTCTGAATCAGGGAAACCGGAACAGGAACCAGAACCAGAACCAGATGTGAAAAAGTCACTCATAAAATCAATACCCTGATCTGGCTTACAAGCCGAGAGGCCCCTCCCCTCCCTGAGCCTGGTTCTGCTGGAGGTTTCTTTGGGTTAAGAGGGAGTTCTTCCTTCCTACTGTCGCCAAAGCGCGGCTGGTGGTCTAATCGTTGGGGTTTCTCAGGATCACCGCAGGGCCTCCACCCTACAGGTACATGGTGATCTGAGCCAGGATTCACAGGCTGTGGGTGAGTGGGTTTACTGTCACCATGGCAAGATGTTAGGTAAACAGGTAACATTAGAGCATGGGAGGGGTGGGGTCTTTGAGGAGCGTTTCAGTTTTGTGGTTTGGCCTTCAAGCTGCTTAAATTCAGATGTGAGTGTGTTTGAGCTGCAAACCATGGCCTCAACTTCACTCTGTCCCACGCTGTGTGTGTGTCTGTGTGTGTGCATCAGGCAAAACTCCCTTTATCTCCTCCCTTTTCATCCTCACGTCTGTGATTCCAGAAAACAGGATTTTCTCCTGGATCTTCACTTTCTCGTTATCCGCTGGTGTTGGTGACGTGACCTCGACCGGCGCCTCGAGCATTAGAGACCTCGCTGTCCTGCGGAGAGTTCGGGGACCGGAGAAGATGCGGATCTCGGAGACAGAGCTTAGCGCTGACACCGGCCTCCTTCTCCGCAGCGTTGATCTCATCTCACACATTAAACAAAGAGAGTTTTAATCCGGCTCCTTTAATCCCCGCTGGGTTTGCAGACACAGCGTCTGAAGGCGGCGTGTTAATCTGGGGAGTGGGGGGCACAGCGGCATCTTGGCCCGCCAGGGCAGCTTTAATCCAGCGCAAACACACAAAAAGTGGTGCCTCTGCTGCCGCTGATACTTAGATGTGGATTTACAGGGAGATTAAAGCCAACAAAGATTTTTTTAAAAGACTCGAACACAAACAGGAAGCTGCAGGCGGGAGATGAGGAGCAGATTCATTTATTTATTACAAAACACGAACTCTGAGCGGAATGCACAGGACACAACACAACAGCACAAAACATTCTGCACATCCTCCGTGTCCTTCACAGCCAATCACTGACGGCCAGCTCAGGGACAGGACAGGGAGCTGGGCGGGTTGCAAAGCAGCAGGCAGAGGCTGAAGAGGCCAGAACACCTTTGCCTCCTGTCTGCACTCACATGATCAACAACCGTGCAGACAGTTCACTAAAAAGCTTTTTCACTTCGCCGCATTTCTGACTGTAATCTGGAGATACAATCAAACACATCACAAACTTACCGAACTTTAAACACGCGCCGAGTCTGACTGATTGAATTGTTCCAGTGCAGTATGGTTGGGCGATACGTAAAAATGTTCCAACCAACAATCGTAAGTCCAATAGTCAACAATGGGCGATATATTCGTGCATGACTTTTTATGAGTGGAGCCATGCAATCATTGGACTATTTGTGCGTTTACAACACAGAAAAAGGCCAAACATGGACGAACTAATTTGGGATTTCTTTGGCTTTAAACCGGATGAAAGAGGTAAACCTAAGAATGTAACCAAAGCTTGTGCAGACGTACAGCAAAGGACTGAAGTACTCTCAGGACTGAGGACACTCTGAGGACGGGGCATTTTCTTGCAGATAAAAGAGGGTGCAGTTACAACTATTATTTCTGTTGACTGCTTCTATTAGCTCCATCATTACGAGCAAACGTACTCATGGGCAAATAAAGAAAGAAATCACCCTTGTAAACACGAGGGCGATTTATTTGTCCAATCGCCCGACCCTGAAGTGAAAACTGAAAACCTGGAGAAGCTGCGTCTCTAAAGTTTCCTCCAGAGGAAGCAGCTGGTTTGTACTTCCTGGTATCCACAGATCGATCGATTAGTAATCAGACGTGCCCAGTTTGATCTTTGTGAGCTCAGAGAAGCTTTTCTGCTGCCGGCTCACAAACTGAGACGCTCGTTTAGTTGCAGAAAGGTTGGAGCGTTGTCGCCTGTTAGCCGACAGTTGTGACGGCGTGCTCGGTTTTTACCTGCTCAGGTAGAACCATCAAACACGGAGCCACAGCCCTCATCGCTCAGGGAACTCCATCGCCACACACAGCTCATTATTTCAATCAGTGCAGAGGTGAAGATCTGAGAGAGCGCACACACACAGTCACTGAGCGGCTCACTACACTAACACTATTAAAGGTGACTGTACAGCAGCTAAAAGCCTCAATTGGCTTAAGAAGCACCCTGATAGCGCACACACACACACACACACACACACACACACACAGAACTAGGGGTTTCTCATGGCTTGCTGTCTGGAGCACTTTTCAGTTTCTGCATGAAGACACAGTTTCCCTTCATCAGCGCTGAACATCTGACTCAAGTACACGAGATACTTTTATGCTACTACTGTTTACATTTCAAAATCAGAATCAGAAAGGGTTTTATTGCCAAATGTTGAGCAGGCTTACAACATTAGGAAATTGCTGCGGTGCTTCAGTGCAAACATACTGTCATAAATTACGCTTAAATAGACATGAAAATAAAAATAAGAATAAAAATTTAAGTACTAAGTAGATAGATATATACATGATATATACATGATATATACATGAGTGCAGGTGGTGATCAGTGCCAAACATGGAATGATGCAGTGAACACAGCGTAGGGTCATGTGTTAGTGGTGGGAACAGTCATGTGGTTATTGTTCGTGTGTCCGACAGCAGAGGGGAAGAAACTGTTCTTATGGCGAGAGGTTCTGGTGCGAATGGACCGGAGCCTCCTGCCTGAGGGGAGCAGGTCAAACAGACTGTGTCCAGGGTGAGAACGGTCAGCTGTGAGCCGAGCTGTACGCCCCAGTGTCCTGGAGGCGTACAGGTCCTGCAGAGATGGGAGTCTGCAGCCAATCACCTTCTCAGCAGAGCACACAACACGCTGCAGTCTCTGTTTACTGTATATACCAGGTCCTGTTATACAGCTGCTACTGTTAAACAGCAGATAATCTATCAGGTACTTTTGTAACAAACGTAGCAGGCTTTGATCAATCGCATACAAAGATGCATGTGTAGCGTTACACAGCCACCATTCACAGAAACGGTCAGCTGATGGCGCCGTGACGGTTGGTGTGAGCGCAGCATCGTAACATCGTGACCGGAGCTAGCTGCATACTTTTACATTACTAAGAGGTCGTTTCCTCTGATCATGTGATCACATGACCCAACCTGAACACAAGAATGAAATCCACTGCATGATTTTTAAACATACAAATAAACCGTCAGACACACAGTCAATGCTGATCACATGACAGGAAGGACGGACTGTGATTGGTCAGACGGAGCTGCCTTTGAGAAACAAAGAAGAAGAAGAGGAAGGAAGTGAAGGTCTCAGAGGTGTGAGGAGAGATAATTAACTCACTGAGGACCCTCGACACACACACACACACACACCTGAGTGCGCAGTGTGAGGTTAATCTGTGAGCTTCATTAAAACCCTGACGAGACAGAACAAAGAGCTGACTTCATCTGAACACACACAGAAACTCACACACTCAGGAGGAAAGGCTAAAGTCCTGAATCAGCGACAGTCCTGAACCTGGACACACCGGGAGTGTGTGTGTGTGTGTGTGTGTGTGTGTGTGTGTGTGTGTGTGTGTGTGTTGCTGAGTTAACAGTAGCTCTCTAATTACAGCCCGTCTCTGAGTCCAGGTGTCTCTGTGCACCTTCCACCACACTCACTCCCACATGTTTTCACTCCATGAGAACCACAGCCTACATTACCCACAGTGCACCTGGACAGACTGCTGTGAATTACCCGTAATGGACAAAAGTACTGCTTTTAAAAGGTTCAAAGACTCAAAGATCATCAGAGTGGAGGCCACAGGAGGCTGCTTTGCAGTCAGAGACTTTTAATTTGGAAATCTCAGGACAAAGGCTCATTAACAGGATGCTAAAGAACAAAAAACAACAACACAAACTCCCACCTGAACCCAACCACCGGGCATGCTCATTAGCTGCGCTCCATCTCCGCCGTTATCAGGGCATGGCGGCCATCTTAGACTCAAACCACAGAGAGTTTCATTCACACACACACACACACACACACACACACACACACACACACACACACCCTGCAGCTGTCCATATGTGCAGCAGAGAGGGGCGGACAGGAGGAGAAATCAAACGCACCCTCAGGCTGCAGACAGAAGCTCCTGGTCTCCTGCAGTTTGACTCCTGAAGCTGACTCCACAGTCTTCTTCTGGACTTCCGTCCTGATCATCCCCGACTCCACCTGCTTCCATCCAGCAGTCACGGAAACCTAAACTCTGAGATTCTGGGCGCCGCGTTATCGTTCGTTATTCGTTGTTGTTCTGCTGCTTTTACTGCAGTGAAGGATGTGAACACTTCCTGACATCTCCAGATGTTTCTGAGCCATCAGCAGAACTACAGGCAACATGTCTGCCCTCAGGGAAGACTTCTCAGGTTTTTCCCAGTAATGGGAACCAAATCCCAGAGTTAGACCATTAAAGACCAGAGAATCAATGAGCTGTACAAGCTCTAGAAACATTCATGAAACCTCCACAAGATGGATCCGCACACTGCTGCCCAACAGCAGTCAAACAGCAGCACCGCCCACAGCGACTTGTTAAAAAGGATTTATACATCAGATATAAAGTCGTGCTGATTCAGCTGGAACTTGATTCTTTGTCCTGAAGAACTCCTGATGAGCGTTACAGTATGGGACTGATGGACACGCCCACTGACAGCAGAAGAACCGCCCCAAAACGTTGGTTCTGTTCACCTGGACGTCTTCAGTGGGAGGATCAGTCATCGACAGGTGACTCCTTCGGTTTCAGCTGACTGCAGGTTTCAGTCTTATGAACAGCAGCAGCACTGACTGCACACAGGCTGTGAGGTCAGTTTATGATCAAAGACCTCTGATCAATGAGTCTTGTTCACAGAGAGGTGGGAATGGCTGCAATCACAGCATTGTGAGATGGTGACAGATGGACCCTTAGGCCCCTCCTCCATTCAGATATGGTCTTTCCCTTTTCACGTAAATGGCCTCCTTGACTCCACCCTCAAACCAGCGTTCCTCACATCCTCATCCTTGAAAGTGTCCCACGCTGTGTCCACTGGCCTGTAGGTGTAAACAGACTGCAGAGTCCTGGCCTGACGAGGTGGCTCTTCTGTGTTGTACCATCCTCTTCGCCAGAGGTTGTTTGGTTTCCCCGATTATAAATCCTGCCAATCCTCCTGCACTTAACAGCGCTGTGGAGAGCATCCTCACACAGAACATGACATCGTGGTTTGGGAACAGCTGTGTGAAGGACCAAAAAGCTCTCCAGAGAGTGATCCGTACAGCAGAACGCTGCTGCAGGATTGCTCTCTCCCCGCTTCAGGACACCTACACCAGGAGATGCCGGACTAGAGCAGAACAGATACTGAAGGACCCGTCCCATCCTGGCAACAAACTGTTCCAACTTCTGCAATCTGGTAGAAGGTTCCGCATCTTCCGGGCAAGGACAGAGAGACTCAAGAGGAGCTTCTATCCCCAAGCCATCCGTGCCCTAAACACACACACCCGCCCTCTCACATCATCTATAATTGACTGAGACAGGACTCTTCCAGACACTAAACCAAGGCACAATGTACATTTCAATTCCTTTAATTTTAAATATGTTTATATTGTCTATCCTGTAAAATAGTCAGATATCTATTCATATTAATGTACAGAATTCACCTGCTTGCTGCTACTACTGCACATTCACCCAGTGTATATACTATATGTCTATATATATATATATATATATATACAGTGGGGCAAAAAAGTATTTAGTCAGCCACCGATTGTGCAAGTTCCCCCACCTAAAATGATGACACAGGTCAGTAATTTGCACCAGAGGTACACTTCAACTGTGAGAGACAGAATGTGAAAAAAAAATCCATTAATTCACATGGTAGGATTTGTAAAGAATTTATTCGTAAATCAGGGTGGAAAATAAGTATTTGGTCAATAACAAAAATACAACTCAATACTTTGTAACATAACCTTTGTTGGCAATAACAGAGGTCAAACGTTTACTATAGGTCTTTACCAGGTTTGCACACACAGTAGCTGGTATTTTGGCCCATTCCTCCATGCAGATCTTCTCGAGAGCAGTGATGTTTTGGGGCTGTCGCCGAGCAACACGGACTTTCAACTCCTGCCACAGATTTTCTATGGGGTTGAGGTCTGGAGACTGGCTAGGCCACTCCAGGACTTTCAAATGCTTCTTACGGAGCCACTCCTTTGTTGCCCGGGCGGTGTGTTTTGGATCATTGTCATGTTGGAAGACCCAGCCTCGTTTCATCTTCAAAGTTCTCACTGATGGAAGGAGGTTTTGGCTCAAAATCTCACGATACATGGCCCCATTCATTCTGTCCTTAACACGGATCAGTCGTCCTGTCCCCTTGGCAGAAAAACAGCCCCATAGCATGATGTTTCCACCCCCATGCTTCACAGTAGGTATGGTGTTCTTGGGATGCAACTCAGTATTCTTCTTCCTCCAAACACGACGAGTTGAGTTTATACCAGAATGTTCTACTTTGGTTTCATCTGACCACATGACATTCTCCCAATCCTCTGCTGTATCATCCATGTGCTCTCTGGCAAACTTCAGACGGGCCTGGACATGCACTGGCTTCAGCAGCGGAACACGTCTGGCACTGCGGGATTTGATTCCCTGCCGTTGTAGTGTGTTACTGATGGTGACCTTTGTTACTTTGGTCCCAGCTCTCTGCAGGTCATTCACCAGGTGCCCCCGTGTGGTTCTGGGATCTTTGCTCACCGTTCTCATGATCATTTTGACCCCACGGGATGAGATCTTGCGTGGAGCCCCAGATCGAGGGAGATTATCAGTGGTCTTGTATGTCTTCCATTTTCTGATGATTGCTCCCACAGTTGATTTTTTCACACCAAGCTGCTTGCCTATTGTAGATTCACTCTTCCCAGTCTGGTGCAGGTCTACAATACTTTTCCTGGTGTCCTTCGAAAGCTCTTTGGTCTTGGCCATGGCGGAGTTTGGAGTCTGACTGTTTGAGGCTGTGGACAGGTGTCTTTTATACAGATGATGAGTTCAAACAGGTGCCATTCATACAGGTAACGAGTGGGGGACAGAAAAGCTTCTTACAGAAGACGTTACAGGTCTGTGAGAGCCAGAGATTTTCCATGTTTGAGGTGACCAAATACTTATTTTCCACCCTGATTTACGAATAAATTCTTTACAAATCCTACCATGTGGATTCATGGATTTTTTTTTCACATTCTGTCTCTCACAGTTGAAGTGTACCTCTGGTGCAAATTACTGACCTCTGTCATCATTTTAAGTGGGGGAACTTGCACAATCGGTGGCTGACTAAATACTTTTTTGCCCCACTGTATGTATGTATATATATATATATATATATATATATATATGTATATATATATATATATATGTATATATATATATATAATGTTTTTCCTCTACACCCCCCCCCCCAATTATTTTGCACATGTCGAGCAGCGTGTCCGGCTACATTTCACTGTGTGTTATACTTGTATAACTATGCATGTGACAAATAAAGAACCTTGAACCTTGAACCTTGAACCACTATGTTACTCTGTTTGTGTCGGGGGACCCGATCCTTGGGGTGGACCAGTTTTTGGTGCAGCGTTTAAAAGCGACCAAGACGCAGTGTTGAATCCAATCCGAGTGCAGATCTGATGTTGAGGGGAGAGGCGTCGACATGGCGATCAAATCTGCTCTGAACAGCTTTTGTTTTTAAAAACGAAGAAGTAAACTTTAGTAAAGGAGAGACCGTCTGCTCACTGTTGCCCCCATCAGCTGAGCACAGGCACAACAGCTGACTGAAAACAACCTCACCTTCATCATCCTCACATCCACAGGCTGTACTACTGCAGTACAAGTACACACATCCACAACATGTCTGCGGCTCACTGCAGAGCCTGGGTGTTACCAGAGACATGAAAAGCCTCGAGAACACAACCAGACTGTTAATCAATAATCATGGTATTGATTTATCGATGTGGCCGTGCCGACACGCGCTCTCATGGAGCTGTTTCTCTGGGCTTTGGTTCAAACGAGTCTTTGAATGCAACAGTCAGAGCAGCGACGCCGACATCAGGAAACGGGACCGAACGCACAAACATGTCGTTTTTATTGAGAGACGGGCAATCGATCAATAACAGCCTGACCTTAAATCAGACAGTCCCACCGCGGCACATATTCTCTGTTCTACTGTCCTCTACTGTCCTGCTTCTACTGGACTCTATTTTCAATTCTACTCTGCTGCAACATGATCACTGCATTAGAAATATGATCAATATTTAAACCTGTGACTTTTATTCCCACAACTGTTCAATGAGTCAGAATTCAAACAGACTTTTGTATGGGAGGAGAATCAATCCTGGTTTCTACTAATTCTACTGTGTGACTCTTCACCTGCAGAAAAACACTGAGAAAACACTCCAAATATAATCAATATGATCAATACGGTCAAATGTGGCTGCGTGAGTTCTACTTCACATGAATTCAAAGGGATTCATCTCAGCTCTGTGCTGCGACCTCACTGATTCTACTGCAAACATCTGCTGTGTTCTATTGTGGGTTCTACTCTGGGTTCTGCAGCAGAGCGTCCAGCCGATCAGATCAATACCATCAATCACAAATCTATTTGTGTAATGACGGACTTCAGCCTGTCCTGCTTCACACGCAGTCAGCCTGCTCTTGTGTCTGTTTCTACTCTGTTCTATTGATAGATTCTACTGTTGGAGAAGCAGGACTGTGACATCATCAGAGCCGATTATGTTTCCGATCATCTGATCGATCAGTCGGTTAGTTTGGGTTCATAAAACAACACCGGGCAGAATGTGAACGCACTTCGGTTAGAAAGCTGGACTCTACCGAGGTCTACTGCCGTCACGTGACAGAATAAAGCGACTTAGCTGGTTCTGGTTCCGACAGAAAACTCGGACAGAAAACCACGAAGAAGAAGAGGAGGAGGAGGAGAAGGAGGGGGAGGTTTTCCTAGCTGGAAACTTGGATGCCAACACGGTAACTCCCATGTTCCTCCTCCTCCTGCTCCTCCGGGTCCTGGAGCCCCGA